>NW_020451282.1:1743880-1899194 GCF_003343035.1 Apteryx rowi
TTTGCAAGAATTGAATTTCTGTCAGTTCTTTCATGCATCATGTGTTTGGAACTGTAAGTGGATCAAGTTGTTCATCTCAGCAGGGAGACGCTAAAGCCAATCCATTATACTTTTTTTTTTTTTTTTTTTTTTTTGGTAATGGGAATTGAAATGTAGGTTTTCTTCATTTCTCAGAAGGAAAATGAACTATAGAAAAATGAGTGATTTCCATAGGTGCCACAGGAAAATTTCTGGTGGATCTGAGAACTACGTCCAGGAGCTGTCTTTGTGTGCACAGCAGGTTCTCCCCAGTATTTAAACAAAGAGGAAGAAGGGAAATTCTAGCTATTATAGATGGGAGAAGATGCAAGTTCATCCTAAAAATAGCATGTCTGGGAAGAGCTTTCAGTTTGAATTGGACATCTCTCTGGAACGTGCATCTTTCATACATGGAGGAATCATCTTTTATATTCAATGAACTACTTTCCTAGATACTGAGAGTGATCCTGCCTTTTAAAAGTATCCCGCATGATTAAAGTGCCTGTTGAAGTGCATGGGATATTATGGAATGAAAAAAAAAAAAGCAACATGAAGAGGTCAGTATAAACTGTAGGAGTTGCACTGTGGGAAGAAAAGCAGGAGGATGTAAGCAAAGAGGCCCTCAGCTCTTTGAGACATTTAGCGCTTATGACAGTTAGCTTGCTTTTGAAACAAATGCAGGTTACCTTCAAAGGGTTGAAGTGCGTGTGGCATCTGATATTGTTGTAGATTGCTAACGCAAGCAAAAATCCACGCTGAGGCTGTTTCAAATTGCTATGTGGAGCTCTTGCTTTCAATTGTAGCCTTTACATGTTTGTCTGTTTTTGAGGGAGGAAAAACGCATTTACAGTTGTGGTTTTGGATGAAACCTGTTTCTACTGCTATCAGTCTTTCCAAGGTTTATTAGAAACTACCCACAAGCATTTTAAAGCATTTTAGTTCTTTCATTCTGCAAAGCAAAACATGCATGATATCTGTGCATTGTTATTGGAGCAACTCGATTATTTGTGTGTCATGTTTTTTTTGGGGCAGTTGGTGGCTCTAAAAGGGAGATTAGACAGTATGTAAAACCTAAAGTCATCAAGGTTCCACAGAGATTATGGCTTTTTCTGACACTTTTGATATTTTTCTCATAAAGAAAAGAAATATTTACAAAAACGCCTGTTAATGCTTAAAACAAGTGCTGTCTCATTTGTCCCAGCAGCAAAACTGTAATTTTTGCTCAAAGAAGTTTTGCCTATTTCTGGTCTTTTAACCAGTGCAGTTAATTAGACAGAGCTATACTTGCCTAAATTCACGCTTTGGGGGAAATTCTTTGTGATCATGACTGCCAGTGAAGTAGCAACCTGGAAAGTGAACAGCAGAACTCATCTGTAGTGCTCTGGACACCATTAATCTTTGTCCTGTTTTGTTAAACCAACTTGCTGTATCTTATTTTATATTTACATAATGGGTTTATAAATATAGTCTTACATGTGTGCACTTCCCCCCCCCCTCCACCCACCTTATAGACACCTCATCCAAATATCCTGGCCAATTTCTTGTTATCTTTACAGCCCTAATCATAATCCAAGGTAGCAGATCTTCAGAGGGACTGATTTGTTGCTCTAAAGTGCTTGGTGTGTTCAGGGCTGGTCATTTTGGAAGGAGAAAGCAGTATGCTGTGGCAAATAAAAGAATAAAATAAAAAAAAAAGAAAGTATCGTATGTGGTGTCTTGTCAGGAAGTGAGCAATATCTACATCTTTTTGCCCCAATCAGAAGTGAACAACTTTATTTTATGCCTGCATGTGCCCTTTAACATTCCCCAGCTGAAAGAATTTAAGTAATTTAAAATTTAATTTAAATTACTTTAAAAGAAATTTAAGTAATAGACATAAGAAAAGTTGATAATTTTTTTTCCTAATCAAGCTTCTCTGATGCATTTTTATAATTATCCTTTTCTTGACTTACTTCCCATGCTTTTCAACTGCCCTGAGTTTTAGATAAACTTCACATTTTAGAGGCATTGCCTTGTCTCTCAGTTCACTTGCAAAATTACCATCGAAGTTGACCAAAGTTGAGCAAGTGCAAGGAAGTCTGATATGGTTCCAGTTAATTACTGGAAATTGTGCCTGCTTGCGAATGTCAGTATGTATTGCACACTCCTAGAATAAAATGGTTGACCGTAGGGTAGCATTCCTCTGTGTCTGAACCTGACAAAAATATTTCTCCTGACAAAAAGCATCGTGGTACTTGTTAAAGATACACAGAGATCACACTTGGAAGCAAACACACTTGCTTGAGTAAGGTTTGGAGACTTCTTAGATTCCTCACCACACTCAAAAGAATGATTTATGCATGTATTTCAGAAGGGTTTTTTTCTTCTCTCTCTCTAAAGGACTGTAATTTGGTATATACAAATCATTTGTATCTGTCAGACGAAAAATTGGTGGATGAAAAACATCTTTCCGGCTGGAACCTAGAACTGTTTTTTTTAGCTCTTAGAATTGGTTCTTGGGGTAAGCCAATTTGGACTAATGCAGCAGTAAAATAAAGTAGTTCAGTGGAATAGGCGAGACAGAAAGGGAAAGAACTGTTTCTCTGTGCGGGTGATCCCTTTGGTAAGGGTCTCTGTGAAGGAACTGTGTAAGGAACAGGCTAAAAAACTTGCCATCCTGAAAGGCAGGGAGGAGAGAGAGACTTACCTGATACTGGATTATGGCAGGTGTTTGTTCACTTTAATTAATTTTGGCTGTAAATCTAAATCTGTAAATTTTGGGTGTAAATCTGTATCTAGTTAAAGTGATGCTCAGTGGCCATATCCCAACTTGCTTCAGGTACAGGGTAACTGGCAATCGCACCATCAGCTCGTGAACCAGAGAATCCAGCCTACTGGTCAGGCAGGCAAGTGGAGCTCGACAGAAGCTGTGAAACTAACCCAAATATTTCAGTGGAAGATGGGAGCTCTTTCCCACACCCCCAAGTGTGCTAGCTTGAATCAGGCATTGACAAATTCATTTCTTTTTCCTTCACTTGTAGAAGGTGCTGACTGACAGCCCTGGAAATTAAGTCCTCTATTTCTCCACAGGCCAGGTATAGCCAGGGCAGCAGCAATGCGAGCTTCCTCACATTGTCCTGCCAATGCTCCTCAGCCCAGTTCTGAAGAGGTCACTTCTGGAGGTGAGTGGGTGGAGGAGTCTCTGTCCGTGCAGTTGCCGCTGCCCGGCAGTGGCTCTTGCAGGGTGCATGGCTGGACGGAGACTGCCCCCTTGTCTTGAATGAACCACCAGTCCATACTAGGTAATCACTGTATGTGACATGAAGCAGCGTGGGTTGGATTCGTTGAGGTTGCATTATTCTGCTTGACTGCTGTCACCTTTTGATATTTCTTTGTGGTTGGATGGCATCTTTGTATTTTGCCCCACTTTTTTCTTTTGCACTGTTTTGTTTTCAGAGACTTTGTCAATGCTTTATGTACGCGTCTCCAAAGTAGCATGCAAATAACTGAATGCAATCTCGTTGTAAATGTGATACAGAAAAGCAATTACTGATGGCAGCCATGTTCACAGGAGGAGCTTTAGAGCACTAGACCAGAAGGCATGCTTTGAAACACACCAAAAATTGATAAGGAAGTGAATGTTGGTTTCCAATATCTAAATGGACTACTAGGTTTCTGTTATAAATCCATATCTTAACGTTATACCTCCTTCATAATTACTATGTAATTTAGATATTAATACCCATTAAGCTGGTACACTAATGTTCTTTTTTTAGATTACTGTACAATTAATACAGTCTATCTAAAACAAGTTAGATGTGCAGCATCCTACACTGTATCAAAGTATTGGGTATGTATTACAATTGCAGTAGATAGTTGTCATCTAAAACAGAAGGTGTATGCTAGACCATGTCTACATATATACAAAGAAATAATACAAGACCAAAATGAGTTTTCAGAATAAAAAAAATGAGTGCTCATGTATGTGGCACCTGAGTTTTCATATACATTCTTGGATATATTTATCTAAGTACTGTATGGTTCAAACACAGTGCATATTATTCTGTTTTCAGCCAAACTTGACTTTCCTAAATATACAAATACAATATAGAAAATGGAAACAAAGGCTTAGCAAGACTTTAAGGCCATGGAAAATTACTTCTGTAGCTTCAGGTGCTTCATGAAGGATTTGCAACAACTTGATTATCTTCTGTAGTACATGTAAAAGGAAGTAGGTCTGTAAATCTGTTTAACTCTGTTTATGTGGCTGTTTGTAAACAAGTATGATAACAAGAGGATGTAATACAGTTCAGTAATTGTGTGAATTTAGCATTATTCCTGACTGTTTCCACAAGATTTGAAATGAGAAGAGTTATTTTCCTAACAGGAATAAACTTTCTGAAGGGTTTTCTTACCTTTTTTACTTTTAAAAATATAATTCAGAATATTTTTCATCCCATATATAGCTGTAACAGTTCGTGACTTCTTTTTTTGTCAGGGTAGAATGGAATACAGAATTTGGCTCATAATTAAAACTATCTATAGAATCCTGTTGGGAATTAAATTGGGACCGATCCATAAATTCAGTTTGAGTGAAGAACAGTTTGAGGAACCTCATCATGAAAATACAGGGCATTAGATAATATAATATTAGGTGCATTCACTAATAAGTCACCTTATTTAATATGTTTTTATGGTGCTAATAAATCACTGTGCCATTCTTTTTCAGTTCTTGCAAATGCGCTGCAGGTCACTAACCTCTTACTAAAACTGACAAAGCCAGTTAAGTCCAGAGCTGACCTCCTGCTCAGCTGTGTGACCCAGATCCAGAATCTAAACCTACCTTTAGGTCATGTAAAATTTTGAAGATAATTATATTACTTTTCCCAATTAAATCCTTCTTATAATATACTTTATTTCAAATTCAAGTTCAAAATTCATTTAAACTATTGTCAGTACAAATACAGTAGAATGATAAAGGAGATTATTTTCTTCACATTGGATTATTTTCATACTGCATCCCTCTTTCTGGGTATGCTATCCTTGAATTTTAATTAATACAGAGCCTGATTTTTCCCATATATTTACCTTGAATAATAGTGATCTAAAGGAGCATGCTTGTAAAACAAGGTATTACCCAAAGCATGAGGAGATATGGCAGGCTAATCCTCGTAACCTTGATCCTGCAGTCCTACCTTGTATAAGTAATTCTGTTGACTCCACTGTGATTGGTCACATGAGCAAAGGCTGCAGTATTAGGCTCACAGTTATAAATTGCTGTCTTAAGAGCTTTAGTTTTATCAACCTTCTTTGCCTCCAGTTATATCCTAGTGATTTTGTAGCCTTGCTGGTTATGTCCAAGGGTTGGGAGCAAAGGAAAGTTAAACCAGTCTTTGGAGAGTTTGTATAAATGTCTTTCTTGAATTACAGTGAATTGGTTTGAAGCTTTAGGTTCAATTCACCAACTCATTTTCTTACAGGCAACAGTACAACAGTAGAGCTTAAGGGACATACCCAGAATTTTGGGTCCGGTGCCAAATGGAGAGGTTGCAGGCAAGGAATAAGCAACTCTACAGATTCACTTTGAGTAGTATGTGGACTACTGCATGGCTGCAGTTGGGAAACCCCCATACTAAAATTTTGTTTTATTTGTTTGTTTTTTGTCTTTCTATCTGTCAAGATAATATAGATTTCCCCCTCCCCCCCCCCCAAAAAAAAAAAAAATTATGCAGGTGATCCAGAAGTGACTTTGCTTATTCCCAGTGTGTTGCAGGTATCTTTTAAAAAGTGTTTCTCTAACAGGTTAGGAGCTAGAGTGGAGTATTTCAGGAAGTGTGTGGTGGTGTAGAAAGAACTGCATAAAGTAAACTGTTCAAAAGCAAGCATTTATTTGATGTGCTTAGAAATGTTTCATGTGTCAGCCCTGGACTTCTAAAAATAAATGATTGAGAAGCAGCAGAAGGAAATCACATATAATCTAATCTTTGTGTCACTGCTTTCTATAAGGAAATGGAAGACTAAAGAATCAAAGCTGTTGGAAGCAAAAACTAATTATTCAGAGCTCAGGCTATGAAACAGATTTCAGTGATTTACCATGTAATTATTGTAGGCTCCTAGAATGTTACCATTTAATATTACTTGTGATCGTTGGAATGACTGTCACCTGTCTTTTCAGGTTGCATAGAGGATTAAGTTTTGACCCTTCATTCATCTCTAGGTTGGCAGTTAAGTCCAGTCAACTTCATTAGTGACGAGGGTATCAATATCAATTTAACAGCTGTATAACAGTGTATCTGGAAAATGTTTGTCTGTATGTTTATTTAGTTCCTAGTAGTCTGCAGCCTTATTCTGGCATCTGTAAGGGTTCAGGTGTTTGCACACGCAGAGCACGTTGCAGGAGCAGAGCCAATGCTGTGGAATCTTCAGAGCGGGAAATGCATTTCTCTGTTTGCTTGGTTCTCTGCACACAGAAATCCAATCCTGCCTGAGACTTTTGGGCATTCCTGTAATATGGATAATAAGGAAATATGTATTTATTGCAATTTCTGCACAAGGAACGAATAAGCAAAAATCCTAGATCCTACAATAACAAAGGAATTATTTCACTCATTTATTTTGTTTTGAGAAAGTAAAGCGCCTAGGAAACTTGGGCCCATTGAAATGGCTTTTCAGAGTCTCACCTTTTGTTTTTGTTGCAGAATTTTTGAACTCGGATGTTGAAAGCAATTCAAGAGACAAAATATTGCAAACACAAGGTGAGATGTGCAGACAAAAATAAAAAGGTGATATAGAATATTAATCTTTTTCCAGTGTCCTTATTAGAATGGCATTTTTAATGAACATTATGAATACAATACATATATCTGTCATCATCTGCATTCCAGAAAAACATAACCCACAAATCAGAATTGAGTTTTCATATAAGACAAAATGTGAGATCAGCCACAAACCCAAATTAAACTTTTTTTTTTTAATTGGGCATTTTTCTATTCCTAGGAAGACTAGTGAGAGCTAATGACTCAGAACTGTTGAGGTTGGTTGAATCTATGTTTTCAATAAAGAGGCTTTTCTGCTTTAGTATATAAATGTAGAAAATTCAGAGTTAACAGAATAAATACTGAGACCATAGAAGTGTGAGAGCTGCTGGTGCAAAGGAGAGGTTTGTTTGCTCTTGAACACTGTTCACAGTTTCTGACTTTGGCTCATCTGTTGTCTGTTTGGAGTTGACAGAAAATTTCACGTGTGCATTACTGGATGTTGCACCAGGAAGCTATCACGCTTTGTAGATTTTCATTTACCTGGTCAAATAGGTAAGGTCTTCCAGGGAGACAGGTAAATTAGGAAATGCATTCTCTTTTGAAATGCTTAACACTGTGCATCAGGAAAAAGAAAAAAACATAAACATTTTTAAAGGACAGATGCATTTTAATAGGCACTTCAGTAAAAGATTAATGGATTGATTAAAATTCATCTGTAGCGAAAAATACAGTGATTAAATTCCAAAGAAATTGATCTGAACTTCCAGGAAAAAAAAGTGAGTGACCAAATTTGAGATGATAGCTGGTATTATAGAGCAAAGATGGCTGTAATTTACAGAGTTTGCCATAACATACTCTGCCAGATCCTATCTGTGGATATTTGTGTGCAGCGCTGAATGACATAATGACATTTATATTGCTCAGTGGTTTGCCAGAGAAAATTGATTTCACTTATTTTTCTAGTCAAGTAGCAGAGAATGTTACAGTGTATTCTGGCATATTTTAACCAGGATTGGGAGACCCAGGCCCCATTCCTGTCTGGGACTGGAGCAGTAGAGAGAATTCTGTGAGCAAACTGTGATTCTGGATAACAGTTGGTTTTCTGGAAAACTCTAAGCTGTTGTTACTACTACGGTCTAGACCAGCGTTGTATGTGAGGAGTGAAGGAGAGGGGGTGCTGGCTCAGTGAAGAGGTACAGGCAATGGTACTGTGTGTATGGGACCAAGCGATTTTGTAAGAGTGACAGGGAGGGCTGCCCGCTTAGCTGACTGGGAGAGCCTGATGGGGCAACACGCTCCTACCGCTGGAACTATGAGAAAATGTTCAAAAGACTTCATGCGAGGTGCAAAGGTGGTTTTGTTGTTCAGTTGCAGTCCCTGCAGCCCAACTTGGGATGGCTGGGGGGGGAAGAGTGTGAAGGTCCATTTGGAAGAAGTTTCTTCAGGATTGCCTCCTGCCAGTGTCGTGCCAGTGGGGCTGAGACATCAGAAGGCCTTTGGAGGCCCCACAAGGAGGCTACTGCTAGATTTTTGCCAACACGTTTTTTTCCTAAGATGGCCTCACAGCTAAACACGTGCGTGAAAGAAAAGTGATGCTGTGGCCTGTGCACTTTGCCTCTAAGTTATATGGAGCTGACAGTGTAGCGACTGTGTCAAGAGCACTGTGTACTGGGTAACTGTACCCCCGAACGGCGTAAGTGATTTGTTATTTGGAATAATCTCAGTTACTGTGAGTGGTGAAAGTGTGTTTTTTCTTATACCCCATAGAGGAATCTGACACGAGTTCAAAGCAGACCTTGTACTGGCTTTGAGCTGAACACTTCCGAGGAACACAAGGTAAAAGAAGCTGGGTCATAAATAGAGTTGTGCCTTGCCTGCAAGTAATAAAATTTTTCAACCACAGTGCTGCTGGTGTCACTCTGATGTAGATCATTATTTTCTAGTATTTTCCTCACAATGGTATTTTTCTTCCTTAGTATTTATACTATTTTGCTTGTTCTAAGCATTAGCTTGGTTATACAGAGTCTGTGTTTAATCTCTGCTTATAGATGAGGCTGTTCCAACTGATCCTCAGTCACTGACCTTTTTCACAAGAACATAAGACAAATGAATAAAATGTTATTGTTTTAACGTTAGGTACAGAAGAAGTTTTCTCTGTTTGCAGGATCAGTTTTGTGGTGTCAATGAACTGAATTTTATTCAGCTTAATTTTGAAGAGATGTGCAAAAAACCCAGACAAATTGCTATTTCAGACAAAACTGCATGGAAATAGGAGTGAAGGACTGATTAGCATCAACAAAATCCGAGCCACTGAAAAAAAAAAAACCTCTCCCATACTGAATAGTTTAATAAACAGTGCCAGCTAGCAGATATCCGTCTCATATGACTGCAGCATCACAGTTTAGATTAGAATTTTTGTGTTAGTGCAGAATAAGAGATGTCCAAATCTATTCAAAGCATGCAAGCACTTATGCTGTATACTTCGTCTGGACAGTAAAGTATGTCTTACTCTTTTTTTCCATGAGTCAAATAAACCTAAAATCTAAACAGAACATTTGGTGGGGGGGGGGGGAAATCACTTGCCTTCCTCTCTCTCTCTCTCTCTCTCTCTCTCTCTCTCTCTCTTTTTTTTTTTTAACAGAATCCAGTGCTGTGCTAGAAGGCACAGAGAACTGTGCTATGAAACCAAACATTTCACTAAATTCAGTATTGGTGATTTCAGCTAAGTGAAGATTTCCATGGTACCAGATTGGATATAATCCAAATGTTAGATGCCACATAAAAATGTGTGATGAATAGTGGGGTAGGGAAGAAAGATGAGACTTTAATGGTGAAATATTAGAGTTTACTCATTTAGAAGCAAGTTACTCCTCAGCCAGTCCCATGGAGTCAGAAAAGCCTGGCAATGCCAGGAGCATGCCCAGCCATGCCTTCAGTGGCGGCAGCAGCAGCCAAAGAAGGAAAAAGCCCTACAAATCTTTCAGAAAAGCACAGCATATTCACAACTCTGGTGGTGTGTACTGCACCTGCTCTGCCCCAGAAAAGGACAGCCGCTGGCCTTCTGTACAAGCTGATACCTTTAACACTTTAAGGGTGCAGTTTACAGAGAAAACAAAATAGTGAGGGCAGGAATGGATGCATATATCAGAGGATAGGTTAAGCCAGAGAAGCTCCAACTTTGCAGTGTTTTTTTTTTTTTTTCTTTCCTCAAATTAGAATAGGTGTTGCATTTAATTTTAAATTTCTATTTTCTTTGACCTGTCTTTTTCAAATCTGATTGAGGGAAACAGCATGTTCCAGGGCTCTGCCATGCATCTGCAGTTTTAAATGCTTTAGGATTATTATGGGGTTTCCATGGTAATTTATTCTTATTTTAAAAATATGAGCCTAGCATGCATGCATCTGTTGTATATATTTGACACTTTTATTTCAATAATCTGTTCCTAGACATATCCTTTCAGTATAGCTTACCTGCTGTGCTTGGTGACATTGACCATCCTTCTGTGACAGTAACCATAATATTCTGAATATGAAAGGTAAATTCATTTACCTGTTCAGTTTTCCTCCTATTCCTCTATTAATGGCCACTTTCTTTGTTTCCTCTGGTCAAATACCCCCACATGGAGGACTCCACAGCAGGTAAAGTTGACACAGTAAAGTCTTAAGTCTCACTTGTGGCAACTTCTGGTATTTGAATATTTTTAGGATTGGGAAGGACTTAACAGTACTTGAGTGTACACACAAATGAATTTTTTCCCACTGTTCTTGCTGGCAGATGGTCCTTTAGGGACTTTTGCCAGCAAGTGCAAGTCAGAATAGCCTCTAGGTGTGATTAGACTGGTAAAGATGTTGGGCAGCCTTTCCTCTCTGCTGGGCTCGGGAGAGCCTGCCCTTTAGTGAACCTGATCTATCATTTTCAGAGTTACTTATTTCATATTTTTCTCTCAGTAATCCCAGTAGCTGCAAAGGAGAGTGTTTAGCTCCCCATGAGAGTTGTCAAATGGAACGAAATATGAAAGGAAATGATTGTTACAAAATAAATGCCTGGAAGAGTTAGCTTCCAGTCTTAAAACTGCTCTGAAACCACAAGGGTGCCTTTCAGAATTTAGACTTTAACATAAAATTTCTGATCAGAGCAAATATTCCTTCTGAAACATAGACTTTGCAGGTTGGAATGATGTTCGCAAAACCTGTAAGTGCTGCCCTGTAGCACTACTCTCAGTGCTATATTAGTTCTGTACACAAGCCAAATCTAACCAACAATATTTTTTAAAATAATTAATGGATTTTTTTGTGTAAAATATTGGAATTTCTTTTCATTGAGGAAACCTGCTCTTTTTATGTCAGATTCTGTTTGAATGGGCTTTTCTCATTTTCTTTCTTTTAGCTCGTTCCAAATCCTTCATGGAATGCTTACCTCTATCTGACCTCTAATACTGTGGATTAAAAAAGAAATTGCAGAACTCCAGATGGTTTACTTTGTATAGCAGGGCACCTTTATTTGAAGGGATTTAAGTATGAAACCAGCCATGTAAGTTAGAAATCCAACAAACAAAATAATCGGTCTTAATCAGCAGTCTTTAAAGATAATGCATACAGTTTCAGACATCCATAAGTGGTAGCACACCGCTGGATTTTAAAGACTTTTAAAGATTCCCCAAATTTCTCATAGCTTTCAGAGAGCAAGCCTGAGGCTGATTAAAACAACTTAGAAGCCTGTGTTACATCGCTAAGTATCCCAAATTTTCTGATGTCTTTACTAATTACTGTAGTAGCATGCTACTTAGTTGCAGCTGTGCAGACCTGGGGTTGGGTAGCTGGTCATCAATGGGTTGATACAGAACATAGTGGAGATTGGTCCCTCAGGTGCCCCTCATGGACCAAAGCAGATGTCTTTTAGTAATCTTTTGATGAGTAGCTTCCAAACTGCAGTAATCTGCATTCTTGGACTTTCTGCATGCATCACTAAGCTTGGAAAAGATGCCTGATAGCAAGAGAATCTTTTACAAAAATCCTGGTGAAAATACTACTCCTATTTCCATTTTATGCAGTTGTGTTAATAACTGCAGGGGATCAGAATTGATGGGTAATAAAAAAAAGTTTTCTTTTGTGAGAAAGATGTACTAGGAAGATACCAGCTGTGATGACAGAAGAGGAAGAACCCTGGCTTCAGGAATAAAATTCCCATTGACTTTGATAATGCAGAGATTTAACCGAATGTGTTTTCTGACTCTCTGCCATAAATCATGGTCAAATGTACATCTTTCTTGTTATTTATCCTGCAGTAGCACTAAGAGTCACCAGCCACAGCTGGTTCTGTAAACACACGAGGAGGAGGTGGTTTCTGCCTGAAGGAATGTTTGTCTTAAGTATGAGACAAGAGACAATGCAGGGATATATTAAAGCAGGGGGAACATGGGGTCACGGGGACTGTGCTGGTCAGCGCAGGAAGCAGCTGTAATATGAACCTAGCTGCCAAGTGTCCTTATTTGATGATAATCCATTTGTTGTAGTGCCCTGAGGAATACAGCTTGTCTTAGCAAATCTCAGAGTTGAACTTAGATCAAGCAGATCATCTAGTTTATGAAAACATTCTTCACATTGCAAATATTCTCACATTGTCCTTAATCACTGTTTTCTAGCTAATGCTGATGACACAGATCAGTCTTAACACTAGAATGGACTGAGCAACTGTACCACATATGCACAGTTGGGTGATAGTGCCCCTGGAGACCCTGGGGCTCCAGCGATGACCCCAGTAACTTGAGATAAGGTAGAGAACTTTGCCAGTTACCAGGGAGCTAGGAAAAATGTTTCTTTCTTCTCCTGATCTCTGGGATGCTGGTTCTCCCTCTGTCCAGGCAGCAAAACATGTGGAAACACACTTGGAGGTTCCCCAACAATCTGATGCATAAATATGCAGAAAGAGGAAATGCATGACGGTCATTTTGCTAGGAGAAGCTTAGAGGAGTTCAGGTGGATGAGAGAGTCCTAAGCAATTTAATCTTAGTGTAAGCAGATTACGCATGAAAGTCTTTTGCATTTGTTTCATCTATAAAAGATGTGTCCTGTAAAAAATTTTTAACTGTGTTGTGTAGTTTGGATGTGGTGCAGTAAGTCTGTACACCAGGTCATGGGCACCAGACATGCCTTAGTAAGTGCTCTATCCATAAAACCCCTTTAGGTTTGGCAAAGAGCTAGTAGTGCAGGGGTCAGGAGAGAACAAAGTACTTTGTGAAGTGCCTTGCACTGAGGATATTAAGATACTTGCTTGCCCACTGCCAGACGCTGGGCAGATTCTCTCTCTGTCTCTCTCATGGGATCCTACGCCATAGTTGACTCATAATTTATCTTCAGAAATTTTTAAGACTCTCACAATTATTCCAAACAGGATTTGAATTGTGTTCAGTTTGTCTCAGCAGCAGATTTCAAATATCATTAAACAATGAACCATCATACATGAGAAAGGCAAGAATATTCATTCTTCCTGTAATCTTATCCCAATTAATTTTTTTACTCCATATTTTTCAAAATAGTTTTATATCTTGCTTATTAGGGAAATATTAGGATATAGGTAATGTATGAGTATTGCTATGAAATTGAATACAATGATATTGGGAATGTGATTTGCTCTAGTTTACTTTTAATTCATTTTTCACCTATTATGAAATGTAAAAATAAAAAATCAGAGCATTACAAGTAGTGCCATAAATCAATGTGTCCTGAACTGCAGAGCAAGTCATTTTTATGAGGGCAAGCCCCTGTATTTATAATAAATCAAATTCTTTATCTTTTGAGCTTCCTGATTAAAGTAATTAGTCATTTATGCTGATACAAAGCTATCAGTGAATACGTTGCTTTGTTTCACAAATATTGAATCTTAAATTGTTTTGTAAGGGTCATTGGTTATAATCGGCTGCACATTGTAACGTACATTTGTTGCGTTTTGTTGGGGAGGGGGGCAGTAGTTTCCTCTAACCTAGATTAATACACAAAGCAATTCTCATTCTGGAATTAGACCAAACTGCCTTTAGAGTCAGCTTTGTATCACTGTCTAAGAGGTTTTCTAGAGGCTGAATAAAAAAAATTAATTTTAAGACTGTGACATGAAAACTCATTTTAAAAGTCAGATATGACATAACAGATGGCTATAGGTAGGGAGTCTGTATTAACTGATGCTTAGTACTTTGGAGTGTGCTTCAAAGTTTGAGAGTGCTGTTCAAGGCTTTCCAAATGCCTGCCTCTCAGTAAGGCTTACTGTGCTCCCTTCCCCACCTTTGAAATTGTGCTGCTAATACCTACCCATTTCCAAGAACCGCTGTGAAGAGGTTTGGTTAATGCTATTTGCAAAATCTTTGGGAACTGGAGTAACACATGCTTTGTACCTGTAAAATACTGGTTTTGCCTGAGTGACTTAAATTAGGAGTCTGAGTTCTTTTCTCCACGTGGGCATAAATGAAGGTGGTCATCATGTTACAATTCCTGCTCTTCACCTATAGAAAAGCACGTGTGAAATCTGACTTCCCCCTGCTCTGCTTTAGCTTTTGGTAAGATTAGTGCATTTTGGGGTAGGCTCAAGTGCTGTTTACTGTCCATTGTGAAAATATTCTTTGTGTCCAGATTGTAATTAATAGTTTATCCTCTATTTCCAGACATCAGTTCTGAACAAAAATACTCCGCATCATTCCCACAAAAGTTCCCCTTAGCTGAGATAAATCCATGTATTGGGAACAAAAGGCTGTGCTTCCTTGGAAAATAGTCCAGAAGTCTTCAGAGTTGTTTTTCTGAAATTACTTGGATAAGCCTGTGCTAACAGGGTAGACCTAAGTAGGATAAGCCAAGTAATTTCATTTTAAGTTTAGCTTTTCCTTTGATGACATTTGTGGTTCCACCAGTACTGTTGTCCCAGACTGGGAGCTCCCAAGACACTTGATGCTTGTGAGATTTTCCAACACCGTCTGCAGCAACACAGAAGAAAAAAGCTGAATCAGATGCTGCCACTGCTTAAACTGACAGAGTTAAGTGCGATAGTTTCTGTAGCACGTTGATTGCTCGGTGTTGTTGCCCTTGGGCTAGGGATGGTTGGACACAAGTATAAGTGAGCCCAAAGGGAAAACCTCCATTAGCAGTCAGAAAGCGTAAGGCTGGCACTAACCCTGCCTTTGGTTCAATGCCAGAACTTTTCCACTCTCCTGTCAACAGCAGTCGTTACTGGTGTAGTTAAATACTTCCTACAAATTTGTAACAATTGCAGTATCAGTAGCACCATCATTTTGTGGAGACACTGCCATTTCTCAAATCAGTGTGGGTCTGGAGTCCTGAGCTCAGGAGAGGACATGGTGTCTGTCTCTATCTCTGATGCTGGCCTTCTGGCTAACACTTGGAGAGTCACTTTCCATCCTTTATTTGCCCCATTTTCTCTTTCTCCTAAAATGAGGATTGCAAAAAGTGTTGAGCTCTGTTGATTTAAAGTATTATATATAAAATATATACGGATATTATTCTCCCTTGTCAAGGTCAAAAATTATGGAAGGGTAGAGTTGTGGGTTTTGTTATTATTGTTTCTACAATATTTGATTTGTGAAGGTGTCATTGGTTGAAACTAATTTTTACGCAAGCTTTTTCAAAGAGGATTATTTTGCTGGGTCTCCTGAAGGCATCCCTCAGGAATGTCTCTGATTAGCAGTTTCACAGACTACTGGCAGAGGTGCCTTCATACAGCTAGTATAAGTTTGGCATCATAACTAATTAATCTTCCTTTGCTAAATGAGATGATAATTCTGGTTCTCTTGATATTAATAGCGTAACGTTTACTGATTAAGAGCTGATCCTAACATGTTACAGGATCTTGTGAAAACATGACATTAGAAAGGACCTAATCCTCTTTTTTTAATATGACCAAAACTTCAATTATATTTAAAGAAAGCAAGTTTTTTTTCTCATTTGGTGTCTATGTAAAAATCCAATTCAAGGGTAATTATGAATCTCCAGATTCTTTCATTTCATATTAGATTATATCCTTTGACTTAAGGTTAAAATAAGGGAAACCTTCCCCTGAGTATTTAGGCCACCTGCTGTGCAAACTAATAATGCTGTGCTAATCTAAAGAGGAGTGTCAGTCACAGCCACCTCTGGATTCCAGTGTAACAGGAAGGAGGCAATTAAGAGAGGGAAATTGGCTGAACTGGTACTATTTTGTACTACTTAATTTTTCAAGTAATTGCCTGAATAAAATCTATAGTCAATCAAATACTTCATGAAAGGAGGATGTATTTTAAAGATGTATATGATTGTGTCCAGAAACTGAGTGTTGTTCTGTGAAATATAATTGTAAAATATTGCATTAATAAACCAACATTATTATAGATGCTTTTTTCTTTTAGCTTATACTTCTGTGAATAGTGCTTTTGAAGTCAAATTTATTTCAGTAATGCTAATGGAGAAATAAGTAGTAATACAGAGAGTGAGAATTTGAGAGCTTCAGGTTAGACAGAAAAGAGAAGGGTAGTTGTGACTAAGAATAAGTTAGTCACTGAGCAATTTCCCAAGGAAACTTAAATGTGCATTAGAGAGAGACTTCGTATATGCTAGGACAAAACAAACCCCCCCCCCCCCCCCCCCGATTCTGTATTTCTAAGCATTATCCATACTAAAATACCAGGCAGGCTACAAGAAGTTCTCTCAAAAGATGAAACATTGTCATTTGAAAAGAAAATAGGTACTCATGACTGTTCACTACCTGGGTATTAATGCAGCCAATTACTGTGTCCTCCCTTTCAAACATTATTATGTTAGAGCAAAAAAAGTGCCAATATTGTATTTTATATGACCCTTCTAATGCTATATATACACATACAGATGTGTTATTTGTCTCTTTGATTCACCAAATGTTTCTTATTTGTGGCTCAAGGCATTTATTTATTGCAAGGCTTCAAGCTGTGGTAAGCAAGGTCATAGATTAAGAATTGATTTCCACAGTTGCTATAGCATACAAACTAAATTTCTCTTGGTTGGTTATAAAAACTACAGCTGGCCATAAATTCAGCTTTTCAACATTGTCTTGAACATTAATGTTAAAGCAAATGAGAAAATATTCTAAGTATACATTGTATGCTTGGTTTAGGCCTTCAGCTAAAATCTGAGGAAAGCAAATTGTTTTTGCGCTGCAAGCTTCAAAATGTAACCATGCTATTGCTGATCTGAGGCTTTTTAATTTTGCTTGGAGGGGTTATTATTTCTGTATGTCTCCCTTATTTTGTTGCCAGATTTTCTTTACAGTTTTTGGCAAATCATGTTTTGATCAGTATGATGAGTTCTTTGTTTTTGCTATACTGGATTATACTGGAATGCTATATTGCCTGGATCATAGCTCATTACAGTAGGAATGTGGATTTCAAAAGGCAATATTGTTTCTATCTTTTAGAAATTCAGTCTGTCTAGAAATATAAAAGTCCTGCTATTTTACTATCTTTCTCATTAATGTGAAAGACAGGATATTGTTAAACCTAACGAATATTTAGACTGTAAGCTGAAAAGTCAGTAAGATCAAGGAGGTGTGTTTTTTAAAGGTGTTCTTTGTATTATTTTTAAGGTGTTTTTGTGGTTTTTTTTTTTTTTAAGGTGTGTTTTGTGTTGGTAATGATGGTAGAGCTAGACTGTGAGACCAGTGTGTGCATCAATGCCATTTGTGTAATTGTCGATGTATAAATCTTCCTTTTGTGAATCTTCAATGAAACACACAGGTTCTCAGTAACTATATAATACTTTGTAAGTTATAAGCTGGCTTCTCAGGCACATCTTCAAATAAAATATTTCTCACATAATCCCCTGCCCTCCTTTTTTGAATTAGAATGCCTAGAGCAGAAATCTTTATATGTAGTGTAAATTTGGGGGTCATAATCAACATCATCAGGTGGCTTTACAGTATTAACTTGGCCTCTACTGTTCCTGTAAGCGTCAGAGTTACTGTTTCTGCCACTAGCAGATGAACCAAATTGCAAAATTATGTTGTTTTTCTAAGGTAACAGGAGTGTTGTGTTTGCTTGACTGGAATCCTTGGCTTGCACTGCATGGTTCATATTGTACTTCATATGATACTCTCTTGCAGAGAGGCAGCCTGAACGAGTGGCAGTGCACATAATCACAGAAAATGGACATTGAGATGGCATGTCTAAAATCAGTTAATTCTGAGGTTTTTCTCTCTTCTCTGCTCCTGTTGGTATTGTGCAGACTTCAGGAACTGATGGTCTGGAGTCTTTGTGTATCTTTTTGAAGATTATTGTTCTCTGTTTTGTCTTAAATCATTTTAAAAACAGCAAGCTTTCCCAGTTACGCCAGGAGGAAGAGAATACAGTTTCAAATGTTTTATGATACTCTGTAACATGAGAATGAGACTGAATTGCAAACCCTGGGAAACTAGAGACTGGTGCATGAAATAACTTTTCTCATAGTGGCCAGAATATGTGTTTAAAGAAAAACATCTAGAAAGTAAAGTGCTATGTCTGATGAGAGCAGTAAAACAGTTTGGCAGGTATGCAGTTCTTTGAAAATCTTAATATTGTTAAGAACAAAGAAATGTGCAGAAATGTACTGGAAAGTACCTCAGAGTTAAAATTCACTATTTCTTCCAATTTAGATGGATATTCTGGAGAAATTAAATTGTGGAATTCATCTGTTCCCCTCCCTGAGCTGTATTTTGCAGTATCGGAATACACGGCTCTCATTTCATGAGTATTCCCAGCAAGTCACTTGGTTAGCACCTGATCTTATTTAGCAAAAATCTTCAGTTTGCAAAATCTTTGAGGCAAAGCTGGACCTTATTTTGGGTTATTGTAAACTGAGCAGTTTGTCAGTGTTTGAGAATGCCTGCATCCAGAAAGAACTGTGGCTTGATTGGGATTTCCATGTGAAGATGTCTTCGAAAATGCAACTCTGTGGTGAAATAAGATGAATCCACTCAACTCAGACTTCTCTAAATAATGAAACAGTCTCACTGAAAGCCTTGTTAGGAAAGAACTATGATTATCAAGTCTCATGGTCAGGTGGGCTTCTTGTTACAGCATTACTGTAGGACAAACTAAAGCATGTTAGGACAAATTGCTTGACTGAATAGATTTCCAACCATTTCCAAAATGTAGATTTCTTTCTTGAAAAGCACTTAAATATGTGTGAAGAATCTTGGACTGATCCACTACCTTTGAATAAATGCCTAGTTGAGCAGGAGTCCTTGTCTATGGGTGACTACCTGCTGAGGCACACAGCTAGTACAATATGTCTTTGATGATTTGTTGTAGATCCACCTAATGGTAAACTTAGAGGAACAGATCTGTCACTAGCCTCCTGTGTATTGATGCAGGAGTAGATTATCCTGATTCCTCTCACTATCTCGCTCTCTCTTTATTTTTTTTCTTTTTTCTTCAAAACAAAGCAAGTAGATGAAAGAACCTACGGATCAGTTTTATTCTTGTTCTGTGATGAGGTTGGTATAAGAATATAGTAGTGCTAAAATTCTGGTATTCTGTTACTACTTTTGAATTCTCCTTGACATCAGTTGTCTTCCTAGAAACTGCGAAGTCATCTGCAAAGTCCTCAGTCACCTACTTCTCATGTCCAGTATGTTCTTCACATACAACCATTCTCCAATGGTAGCTAATGCAAAATATTGAAAAATGGTATTTCTAATGCACAGAACACAAAAGACTGGTGACCAGGGAGAGGGAAGCAGTCTCTCTGTTTGTGCCCTGTGCAAGATGGTCTGAAGAGAGAAAAGCATGAGAGTGTGTAGACCACCTAAAAAGACCCTCTGGGATTTATCGCGAGCGGTTGGAGAAGTCTAGGGAAGTTCTGTCTATCTCCAGCGTAGAAGTTTGGGCGTGGGTAGGAATCTGTTGCGAACAATGCTTATATTTGAAAAAGTATGCCCACAATATTTGTTTGGGGACTGTTGTAGTCCTTGTTTTAGCAGATGAGTGTGCTACTGTGCTCACTCTGGCCTTTCCTTGGTATTCTGTCTGTGGCATGTTTGCTATCTGAACACGTGATGCAAAATCTACTAAACTCCATGAGGACATTTCTGACTTTAAGTGGAGAGTTAAACATGTAAAGTTCTGAAGGTTTCAAGTGTATAAATGTAAATATTCATATCATTTTCTATCTTACTTGTTTTTTGTGACATAATTTGTGCTTTCTCAGATGTTGTTATCAAAGCGTACCTGTACCCCAGTGGTAGTAGTCTGTTCCTTTAGTGGACATTAATGTCTGAATTCCCCAAAATCCAATATCTGCAGCCAGAGGGCTGATCAGATCATTTCAAAAAGATCAAGGGACCGCAGTAATTTACATTTGATTGGGCTTTTCTCAGGCTCAGGCAGCTCAAAAAGAGCAGAGATCACCTGTCTATCTGTGGCTGAAAATTCTTCCAGTTTATGAGATTTCAGAGCAAATAAACAGATAGCATGTGCAGCTTCTGTGCGCCTCTCTGTACAGCACCTGGTATCAGGCACTGGGCTGGAGAAGGGAACTAATGAACAAGAAGTTTTCGTCTGTGGCTATCCTTATTGATCTGCATATGCCTTTGGGAACATAACTCCTTGGCACATCTTTAAAACAGTGGTAAGGCTTCTTTAACCTCTCTGAGTAAAAAACAAAATAAAATAAAAAATCATGCAAATAGTATTTTGTTACGCATTCTTGACTTCATTCTCCCGCCACCCTCTGCCTTGCTCAGTCAGGGCTGGTTCTGTGGACTACGCTTAGGCAGATATTGTGAACATCTGGTCTTGCTAAGACTGTTCCCTGAGCCTCCTCCACAGCACCAGGAACAACTTCCCCAATAACTGGCAAAGACTTCAGATTACAAAATTTAAGCACATGTATGTTTCTTTGTTTTCATGATACTGTCTTCTTCAAGGAGCAGCTGTTAGCACCAGTGATGGTTTAGCCAAGATGGCTTTTCCTCTGGTGTGGTGGTGGAGGGATGTACCTGTTACATGGTGTGAGCAAGGGGAAGGGTCTGGATGAGTAAGAAGTAAATGCTGTCGAAAAATGAAACTATAAGACCAAAGGAGTAACCCACTGGAACTGTAGGTTTTAAATCCTCTACAATTTCAAAAATATCAAACTCATCCTATCTGTTTTGTAACAGCTTCATTCATTACTCATTCTTCACTGCTGCTGTTGTAGAATTTTTCCTTTTTGGTAAGGCTAACTTTTAACGTTTCAGGTTTTGCTCTCTCAAATAGAAGGGGTAAACTAAGGGCCAACACAGCCAAGTGTGAAGCAGTCCTGTACTAAGCATCCCACCTCAGTGTGTTTTCCCCTGCTGCTGTGATTACATTTGAGCAGCTGTGGATTTCAGTACTGCTGCATCATTCTGTTTTCAATTTTTAATTAAAAAGTTCTCATAGCCAGGAAACAGAACAATAGTGTTTTTCTTATTCTCTCCCTCTCTCCCCCCAATATGCTTTAACTGTGAGTGAAATGCTATTAAAAGCAACAATTGTGCAGATGCCAAGTGGGAAGGCACAGCAAGCATGAAATAAAGAAGAAGCAGTTAATTTTTTTTCAGAAAGAATAAATGTAAAATAATAAATCATTTAAAAAGATTTTTTTCTGTTTCTCTTTTTTTTATCTCATTTTTTCCCCATAAAAAATAATAGTAATTTTCTAACTAGGTGAAGAAGATTTTGATTACAGCTCATCTCAGTAACCTTACACTGAAATGCTAGTGTTTCACAATACTAGTATCTAATCAACCCTATGCAATAAATGTCTTAAAACTTACTACTCTCTACGCTTACAGGGTTTAGTAAAGGCGTGCAGACCTTCATTTAGTCCATTACTACAATGCAAAGTGAGACACTGCATGGAATTTTCACAAGGACACACATTATTGTGTACAGATAGATAAACACATTCAGTTTTGTAACACCTGTGTCTATGCAGGCATAGAGGTAGGTATTTATGCTGGACACAGGAAACAGATACGTAGGCATAAAGCCTGGATAAAAATACAGTGTTTAGTTTTTAGACACTGAACAATGTCCTTTGGTCAGCAGTAACTCTATACACATTCTTTATCTGTATCACTGTGTCAGAGGACTAATGCATTCATCATAAAACCCAGAGTTGGCAAAGAGAAGATCTGAGCAGAAAAAGAAGACCTTTTCAAAATGGAACTTTCAAGAAAAGTTATTTCATTTGAAAGCCCTTCTCAATTTCACCTTCTCAATTTCGCTTTCTCAAATTATGGTAATTTGCTCATCTGACCCATTTGTCTTGTAAAAATAGTACTAAATCCTGTAACAGCTACAGAGCTTTTTTCATCATGGGAATCCAATACTCATTGCTTGATGGCATTTGCTTTTATAAACAAGAACTATAACAGTTAATGTTCTTGTGAATATCCTAGATCAGCATTTGAAACCTGCATGTTTCAAGTGTGAATATTCAGCCAGAGCTTGATACTATAGCCACTGTGTTCCAGTTATTTATTTGGTAAGTATGCTCGTATTTTGTAAAGTGAAATGTGTAGATTTTTTTTTACCAAACTAAAATTTTTGCAATGGATACTTCATCAGTAAGAATCAGCATTACGTCAAGGATCCTTTCTCAGTCTTCAGTCTTTAGCAAATTACAGTGGCATACCTTCTGGAAAACATGACTGTTGATTCAGAATAACACCTTGAATCACAGATATGAGTTTATGGGAGTCATCAGCAGTGTAAGATGGCTACGCTACCATTTTCACTCCATGGAAAGTCTGCTCAGTGTTTTGCAGTGCCATGCATGCTCTGTTACATGGCATACACCTGCACTGGCCCAACCAGCGGAAAACGGACAAATACATGCAGATGCTGAGAGAGATGCTTGAAGAAGTTGAAGATGTAGAGCTCATCTGGTGTGAAGCTTCTAGGTATGCCCTTCTTTTTATCAACAAAATGACATAATACTTGAACTATTGATTTTCCATTACTAGATGTGTGAATAGATGCCTTTTTAATATTTATTGCTTTCTTGTTGATAGGAAATTGAAGAAGGGAGATGAAAAGAACAAAACATTTAGGGCAGTTCATGTTAATGCATATTTTTTCCCCTTTTCTGCCTTCTCAATAAATGCTGTGGCATGGGACAATTTGGATGTAGTTCTAATGACATGGAAAAGCAAAAGAGAAAGCCACAGATTTGCACGTAAAAATTCCTTGGTATTTACTCATTTGAACCTGGCAAGGAGACAGCCAATACATTGCTCCATAGCTAGCTCTAATTTATTCATGATACCTGAACTGTATTTTGTAAATCACATCATTCATGTATTTGATCATCATTCTCTCATCATGTTTTATGTTCTTGGCCTGTCCCAGTTCATTTGTGGCAGAGACAGGCCTCTGTGCTCTTTTTGGATGGGTTTTGGTTTCTGTTTTCCTTTGTTTTAAAACTAATCAGATTGCAAATCTTACATGTGGGGATGAGTGGTGGAGCTCATTCTTGCTTTGCTGTCTGGATCATGAGCATCTGATGCGTGACAGTACTTTGCTTGCTTCAAAACTACTCTAATAACTCCATGCTTTCCTGACTGCTTTTTGTCTCTTCCACCCAAAGGCACTGATGCGTGGGTGTTTCCTAACTCATTAGTACTTTTTTAAAATTCATTGAGAGTTATTTCTCTTTTACGCAAAAAGAGAAGGAGGTGTTAAAAATCAGCTACACTGGAAAAGAGTAATAGAAAGGCAAGTAGTTATTCAGGCTCAATTTAGGAAAAAGAGCTTTCGCTTCCTTATTGTCTTTCTCTTAAATACACTAAAGGGTTTGTTTGTTCTTTCCTCTGCACTCATCTTTACACTTTTCTTTACACCCATCTGCGAATCAAGTTCATTGCTAAGCTGAGATGCTCTCTCTGCCTAACTAACCTAAGAGTAGGCTTAAGAAAGCCAACCCACACAATCTGTGTGCTTTCAGACTGTGTTGCTGTTTGCAACCTAAATGTAATTTGGGCTTAGAGCATCCACAGTGTGCCAAAGAAGAGCTAATCCTGTGGATGGGTGGTAAATTGCTCCATTTTGCCCACCTCTAGTCCTTTCAGGCCACATGAATAAAAGCATGGGTCTGTGCTGAGGCTTTCTCCCTCTATAATTCTGGAATTTGGGTTGATGCAACCTTCTTATGTGGGATAGAGGGATTGTACTGTGAATGATGGTTGAATCTACAAGTAAAAAGGAGCTCAGATATCCACGGAAAAAAAGCAGTATAGATATAACCCAGGTGGTCCAAAATAAGAAGCTGAGATATTAGATGTGGAACTAATTGACATACACTCTTGAAAATTAAGGGGCTTAAGGGAGAAAATGAAACGACCTCTACTGTGTTTAACAGAAGTGGATCAATGGCTTTGTTTTTATGTTTTTGTTTGAAAGATACCACTTGCTGGCTGCAGAGTGGGTGGATTCAGCTTTCTTCTGGAGCCAGAACAAATCATTTGTGGGAGATCTTGCTTTCTGCTGGGTCCTGCAGACAACATGGAAGGGGAGAGCATCTATGAGGTTGATTCTGGAGATGGGCTTGGAGGTAAGGGTGTCTATCGCTTATTTTTGTTTTCACCCCAGATGGCTGTTTGAAGGGAGCCCTTATGACAGTGGACTACAGAAGCCACAAAAAGCATATGTGATAAAGATGTCTACAGTTCATTGATTGTATCATGTCACTTTACCAGAAGAGAATAAAGGTGTTTTTGAAAATGATTGTGTCCTAGAGGAAGTGGCATGCCTAGACGGTGCACATACTAAATGTTGTTACTTAGAGTCTAAGATTTCCCAGAGATGATGCAACCCTAAATACTTGCAAATAAAAGTAAAGGCATGTAGCCTTTTCTCTCTTTCTTTGTTTCTCTTCTTTTTCTGTCTCTCACCTGCTGAGTAACTCTGCACATGCCATCTGTTTTGTTTTCTTCTTTTTAGCTGGAGTATAGAAAACTGCATGAAATGATACTGACTCTGCCTTCTGTACTAGCGGCACATGTATAGAGGGAGTTTTTTGTCTGAACTAAAAAAAGAAAGTTCTTGTTCTGTTTCTCACTTAGCCACTGATACTATGGGTGTCCTTGGGCAAGTCGGCTAACTTCACTGCTGTGGTTTGTCATCTTCATAATGGGGTTAAGAGCTTCTCAGAGAAGGTAATATTACATACTTCTAGAGGGGATGCTGTTCTTTGTGTATAACACTGGGGGAGTTTGGCAGAGGTTTCACATAGATGGCACAGCTTGTGCTGTTTTTTTTTTCCATCTCTTTTTAAATTCCTCATTTAACCTTGCTTCTTCTGAGATTAAATGGGCAAAGACCCAGTTTGCAGAGCATCTTGAACTGCCTAGGTCAGCTCACTTGTGAACACGAATGTCTAACTATGGGAAAGAATGAGGTTCTGCTTATATTTATATATAAAAGAACATTGTAATAATATAAGAGCTGGTGAGCTACGTTTCTGTTTGATGGTTTATGTGTTTTGCTGTGACTGGATCATTGTAACCAGGCAGATGTTTTGTTGGTTGAGTATACTGTGCTTGTGTTGAGATGCCCTCTTTTATGATTAATACTTTTTTGGGGCACCATCTGTATCAGCAGTTCCACTAACTAAGTGGAACAAGTCCTTCTGTCTTAACAGTGAGTTTCCTTCTCATTAATGAGTTGCTTTCAGATATTCCTCAGTTGGGCTTGCATGCGGATATGTATCCTTAAAAAGTTTACTTTTTTTCTGACAAAAAACCCTGATGGTTCAAGTTACTTTTAAAATTCCTGATAGTACTGTATATAAAATAATTATAATTTGTTGTAATAAATTTCATGACAAGAACAATGTAAATATTTGTACTCAGATAGTTCCCTTCTGCCAGGTGCATGAGGGGTGATAGAGGAGAAGCCTTCTCTTTTCTGACTTTCTGAGCATTCTTCTTGCCCTCTCCCAAACAGTTCTTGAAACACCGCAACTGGAGTCATTGTCCTGGCCCATTACTGATCAGCTTACTTTTTCATTTTACATTCTGTCTCAAGCTCTAATTTTGTCTTTACCACTGTCTCCTTCAGTCACTGAATCTCTGCTGCGGTACTCTATCTTTGTAATTTTTTCCATGCCACTCTGAGCACAGGAAAGTTCTTTCAGAGCTGATGTCAAAGACAATTTTGTATCCTAGCCCTTCTGGAGTCTGACCTTTGTTGTTATAATAAGTTGTTGTCCTTGATTTACATTTTCTAATTTGTGTAGGAAAGCAAGTGTGTGTGTGTGTGTGTGTGTGTGTGTGTGTGATTTGGGAACCTAAAGTAAGGCCTTCCTTCCTCTGTCTCCCCCCAACGAACCCACATTTAGACTGCCAGCAAGTGCTTGAATTTTCATTGGTGTGGGTGACTTATAGTGCTCCTTAATGTCAGTAACGGGTCAGAAGGAATGTTACTTCTGAAGATCAAATAACTTAATTTGACACTTTTGTAGAATTAAGAACTTAACTCATATTTCTTTAGCTGAAAAATTAGCCCTAATATTAAAAGCAGTTTAGATGGTTTTACTGCTTGTATTGTACTTAGTCCTTTTGACTTGATATGTCACTTCATAGCAGGTTTTTGAATTCCACCTTAAATGGATGCACAGAGAATAGCAAATCTGTTTTTTTCCTGGCCTATGAGGCCAACCACAGTGAAAGTTTTGAGGTCCTTATTATGCAGTGAAATAGTGTCTCTGTACAAGCCATCCAAACATGTTGGAGAAGAGGTTGGACCATAATTCTTCACTGTGCAATGCAATGTCCCCCCAGGACAGATGGGGACATGTTCTTTAAAGCAGACCTCATAGTTACATTCTTCAGCTGCATGGGAGAGCATTATGCTTTCCTGAAGCTCAAGGACTCTTACTGTTATCTTAGAGCAATATGGCTCTTCAAGTATATTCCTTGTAGACCTGATGCAGTCCTTAGAGATTGTCTTTGGTGCTAATATTTTGGCTACTTTGATGTGTCACTGACTTGGTCAATGTAGTATTAAATATATTTTGAGATGTTTATAAAGAAACTTTTATCCTTTTTTATCATGGAGTGATATGATTATTAATTAAAACTGAAGATCAAGCTCTATTATTTTTCAGTTGTTTCTATAACTTGTTTTTGCAATATCTAATCCTGTTTGTTTTTGCAAAGAGTTTGCATTGTTTATATATATATATACATATATATATACACACGTATCTATATATGCAGAGTCAATACTGTAGCACAGATATTTTCTTGTTCCCTTAACTATTTTAATAAGAATCTGAAGATTTGCTGCTGTCCTTCACAATCAAAAGGTATTAAGGGGGAAAGATTGAGGAGGAGTTAAGCAACTTTTTTGTAGCTTTGTTGCACTGTTGATCTTGCACCAGATCTGCTTTTGGCCTAGCATTTTCACTTGTAGCTCTTGTTTAAATAAAAAATCCTTACTGCATGTTAGTAAGGTTGCAAGTCAGTTGCTATGGTATTCAGCTTTTTTTAACCAGTCGGCTTGCTTTTTTGATGATTCAGCCCAGAGTAAGAAATCGGTCATACAGCACTGGAGCTGTAATCAAAAGAGCAACTATTGTTGGCTTGAAAATCTACAGAGGTTGGGAGAACAACATAATTTGCATTTTAAGAAAATATTTATGGCAGTCAGTGTTTATGGTATATGCTCTGGTCTTTAACTAATTGCAATAATAGTGGTCATAGCAATAGTAAGTTTTCAAGATGATGATAAAAATTGAAGCAGTGAAGTAAATTCTCAATGTTGCTTTATCATCCCAAAGGCTTCAGTAATGTCAGGCTAAAAAATTATCATGTATCTTTATCCTGTGACCAATTTTGGTTGTACTGCAGCACATAGTCCTCACTTGTTTTTCATTATCTTACTAAATGGTAATATATTTTTGACAGAATATTATTTGCTAGTGGTAGAATACCAGACTGTGCCACTTGCCATCTCAATTTTACTGTTTGGCTAATCAGAAAATTCTGGAAGACTGTTAGCTAATGCAGAAATGCTTTTAAAATCATAATGGTGCTGATTTGTAGCTGCAATGATAAAAGAAAGGCAAGGTGTTTAAAGAGATAACATCTTCTCTTAGGCCAACTATCCAAAAAAAAAGAGAAGAGGCTTCTGAGGACAGAGCCTTCTGCAGGTTTTAAGAAGGTCTTGTGTGCTTGAAGGTAGGTTTGCTCTCTTCCCCACCCCGGCTGCAGCAGTGTCAGCAGGTCTAATAAAAGATACTGCCTCTTCCATACAAGCTTTCTGAAGTCATGGCTATACCACAAATAAACCTTCATTTCAATTTAGAAATCACTACTTGTAGAAGACAATGCTAGTTAATAAAGGATAGGATTACAAAAACCTAGATGGTGCACCCAATAACAATGAGTATGTGAAAAAGTATATTTGAATTTGGAAATAACTGGACAAAGGAAAGATTTACTCTAGGAATGCTTTTTTTTCTGTGTACTCTGTTCAGTACACTGGCACAATCCTCTCCCAGTTGATAGCGTGATCTCCTCCAGAAGCCTTTGCTTATTGTTGGCAGAAGTGTCGTGAGAGCTTGCCTTTCCATTCACACTACCCTTCTGGGTGGTACCCCTTCTCTTTCAGCGTGGGGGTAATAAGGACCTGCGGTGGGCTAAAATGCTGGTAGTGAAAAATGATGCTTCTGCTCTCGCTGAATATGAACAAAACTACCTTGTAGTTATCAAGGGTTGGACTGAGAATAGTAATTGGATGATGAAGTTGAATCTTGGACAGGCTTGAATTAATGCTGGTAAAGAGCATGAGTCTGGTAAAGCTTTTCTTCCTCTGTAATAGCTCCACTATAGTGTTTGGATTCCTCACTACCACATGACATCCAGGTAAACCTCAACATGCTGCGTACATGCCACCAGCGCAGTGAAGCAGTCAGCTGTGATGTTCAGGAGATGCAGCTTTCTAAGTATGTGGTACATGACTTTGCAACAGATTGAAAGGAATAGGAGCATCAGATTATTTCAAACAGAATGGAAAATTCACCTTCCAGTATGGTATGAAGAAAAAATGAAATAGAGCAACAAAGACTTGCAACAGCAGACTGAAAGGAAGAGTAAAACTCTTCCTTGTTTACAGTAAATTTTAAGCTTTAATTTATTGCGCTGGGATTCCTGCATCCTAGTAAGTGCAACATGGAGTGCTCCCCATTGACTGTTTAGCTAAACAGGCTAAATTCTTTTTAGGTCAGTTGTAGTTTTTATTTACGTCAAATCCATGCTTTAAACATATACTCATGGGACAAACTTCCACTTCTTTCAGTACAATGAAGACCCTAGAAGAATTTGGATGGATCAAGAGATTTTTGGGGAGTTTTTATGGTTTTGGATGCCCAGATTTAGTGCATGTTTCACATCTGTTAGTTGTCACTGGATATGCACATAATAATCATGCTTCCAAGAGGTATAGTTTTTAAGTGTATCCACATTTGCAGTCAGTGCATTTTAATGGTACAGTTCACTGATCTTTTATCTGCTGCTGTTTTCAGAAGAGCTGTTTATTAGCGTCCTTTCACTTATTTTTAAGAACTATATACAAAGTTAAAAGACCTGTCCTAAATGACTAGCAGTACAGTATAGCACATAGCTTTGCAGGATAATAAATGTGGGATATTTTACATTGCTTCTTATCTTTATCTATAAATAAATTTGTGTACATAGGAGGGAGAGCAAAGAATGAGAGTTGTTCTTATCAGACAAAGCATTTTGGTGGATTGTATTCAAAATGTATACAGAACACTGATTAAAAGTGGTGCTAATTTGTTACTGTTGCAGATATTAAAAATATAGTGGAAAGCATCCTGATAATGATTATGAAATTGAAATCATCATAAGCACATTGCCGATATTCTTCAAGGGATGATTAATGTCTTTGGTCCAGGATTTCACACGATGACTGGAATGTAGTGTGTTGGAGTTTATTAAAGGATGAGGATTTCAAATATAAAAGTGGAGAACCTTAACAAATGTGTTCTAGTGAAATTACAGAAGTATAACTTAGGTCTTGTATAGTTGCTTGTGGCAAATAAGTGCTTAGATGAGCTCTTCCAGTGGTGAGTTAGATGATCTAATGATAAACAAATGTATTTGTTATTCAAGCACCACAGTCATTGATTATATCATTTAAAAAACATTGAGCATCTAAAATTCCTAAGCCATAAAGTCAACAAGAATATTCAATGACTTGAAAGTATTTTCTGCAGTGGCCATTGCATTTTAATGTTTTTGCAAGAAATTCTATGTAAGGTGTTGATATTAGTAGTTATTGATTTCACATATTATGTACTTCAGATATATTCCTACATGCTTTCATTTAGAAATTTGATTAACAATTGCCCTTGTCTACTCGCCACCTATCTTGTAAGGCAAGTCATAAGGGATGGGATTTCATTTAGCAGAGTCTGTCTTTTTAAGGAAAGTGCAGTATAGGAGATGGGAAGTGTACTTCACTTTGGTTATATAAAGAATAATCAGTGCACTGATCTGTCATTCTATGAGACAGCTTTTTATATGTCATTTTTTTTTACCTTTCACATACTGTATACTGATAATTTTTAATTACTCTTACTGAATCTGTTCTATTAGTGATATATACCAATCCCCTGCTGGCGCAAATTATCATAGCTCTGCTGCTTTTGGAAACGATAGAGTTATGATAGTCTACATACCCAGAGGACTTGCCCCCATTTCCACAGAAAAATACTGTGGGTTTGATTCAGACTCACTGTTTACTCACAATACTGCTTTTAATGGTACAAAAAGTAGAAAGAAAACTCTCTCTCATGAGTAAGCTGCATGCAGGCACACACCTGAGTGAATAAGTTAACTAGATTGCTGCTGTCTGGACTACTTACATAATGACAAATGCCTTCATAGGAAGGACTGCTTTGATACAGCACTTTGTCTTGCTGAATTTCAAAGCTCTGCAAATTTAAATATAAGCATGTGTAAATAAGCACTGAAATCATCCTGGCAAGGATAATACTTTTTTTTTTCTTATTCAGTACTTGCATTTATGTGCTTTCCAGTATATCTCCCTCTACAAAAAAGAAAGACATTTGAAGAAAAGTAAAAGATGGAAATTAAAATGGAGAATATATTCCCACAAGGATCCATAAGGTTATCCTCTGTGATGCTATATGGACTCAATAGAATATTTGGGATGAGGGGTTGATATTTTGGGCTACTCTGCCTTAAATACTAATATTAATATAAAATGTATTCCTTAACTTCACCTGCTTATGTTCTGAAGACAGAAATACAGTTTGTTTCTCTGAAATAGAGCATTTTACTTGTTTGCTTGTGTGATTCTATTTCTTACCTTTTGTTTGTTTGTTTGTTAGCAGATCCTACATTCCATTAAAAATGAAAGAGCACCTGTTCTGTAGATCCTGTAGACTGATGTTCTGGGGTCCATTTTCAATTTATTGACTGAAGTAGTTAATGCTTCTCAAAACCCTGCTTCAACAGTCATTTCTGTTGAACTGTTCTTGATGAAGAGTAAACTGATTAATCTGAGTTGACTCCCCTCGATAGCTGTATGAAGGGTTTCACACTAAGGAATTGTCAAGGTACTTAATTATTTTGATGACTTAGATCAGGACTGAACTATCAGCACCTCCCTGGTAATTCTAGAAATACTCTCTACTCCTGTAGGGTTAGGAGGATGAGAAAGGAAGCTCTCTTGAGTCTCAGCTAATTACACACTGGTGGAAGTGAGTATAGAAGCTGGAGAGATCTGGGCTACAGCTTGTGATTTACATTCTTGTCTTGTAAGCCTGGGAAAAGTCCATTAAGGAAGTATCTTTCTGTTATTGAAAGCAATTAGGAGAACAAGGTGTCTGCATTGCTTACAGGGTCAACAGTTTTGTTCCTGATTGAAAAATTATTCTTAGATGAGGAAAATTTTCACCATTTTTTTTGTCTTAAATTTCTTTGTTTTTTAGGGAAAGCTATAAGGAAGCTTGTGCGCAAGGCGACTCTGGTGACATCTAGAATCCTCAGATTTCCTTGACTGAATCCATCTGGTTTTAGCCCTAAATATAGTAGACAAGCTGCACTGCTTGCACTGATAAATTATATCTTCCAAATGATAGACCAAGGTACAGTCTTGTATACTAACCTTTTTTGATCTCGTTTGACTCTTGATTCTGTTGCTTTTTGAGTAGTTGTGACAGCATGGTTTGTCCCCATTGTTGTGGACTATCTTTTCACTATCCGTCTCTTACTAAAAGCACTCAAAAAAAAAAAAAAATTAATTGAAAGAGCCTTCTGGCCTGGCTCTGGCATTTAATGTTGCCAGCTCCTTACAAGTTTGCAGCTTAGTGGGGAACTTACCTCCTCCTGAGATTTAAAAACTTGTCTTCAGTGGCAGGTACACAGTAGGACTGTTGGCAATACAACTTTATTTGGTTTTATCACCTGTGGAAAAGAAACAAAATCTGAAACAAAAATCAACCTCCTTTTTAACATATATTTTGCAATTTGCTTTGCATACTCAGCAATCATAGAGTGGAAACAGACTCTGTTCTGCAAAACATAGGTTTTGACTATAAAATAACGGCTGTGTTAGCAAAATAAAAAATAGATCAATAATGTACTATTCTAACTGATATTTAATAATTAGGTTTCTCTATATCTGCTTTGGTATCTCATCTAACTGGGGAAATAAGCAAGCAATCTTGGTGCCAACTGACCTGCTTTCTGAGGCTGGAATTTCTCTTTACTTTTGTTTTAGATGGAAATATCTTCTCTCTCTTACCTGTGTCTCTTCTGAATGATAGGGGAGATAACTTTATTAACACAGATGATTACCAGTTTCAGTTTGTTTTTTGGAGTTGTGACATTGGTTCACATGTTAAAAGACTTTCTCTGGTGTCCAACAGAATATATTCCTGTGCTTGGATAGTCCATGAGATGTAAAATGTAAGATTGATGAGACTTTTCTTCTGTTGTCTTATCTAAGTGTGACATTGGCTGAGTATAAACCTAATTGCACAGTTTATTAAAGTTTTGATTTGTAAATGGATTGGATATTGAATAGGAATTGTATAAGACTTCAGAGCTCTCATTCCTTTTTCCGAAAGATGGGGGGAATGGTTCCTGGTTGTGTCTTCTGAGTTTCTTCATGCTGCATGTCAGGCTGCGGCTGTTCCCTTCCTCCACCTTCAAATGTTGAGCTTTATCCTTATCTTGTTACTGCACCAGATGCAGAATCTTCCATCGGCTTCTCCCTAGTGCACAAAGTACTAGGAAGGGCTGGGAGAGCAGCTGAGGTCTGGAGTGGGCAGCTGTGAGCTCAGATCCACTGGCACTTTTGGCCCTCTGTGAACGTCCAGGTCCTGATGAGGGAGATCCTATAGTACCTGCTGTCTAAACGATCAGCTAGTCCTGTTGAGCATGACTACAATTGAGAAGCCTCTAGGTCACACATAAAGAATTTGGGTTGCATGTGGCTTTCAAGCTGCTACATAAAACCTGGTTTCTGTTGTCTGGCAAAAGTATATTAGCTTTTAAGAATGAATGCCTTTGGGGTGTTCAGCCTTGCAGAGTTGGCCTGCAGATGGTTACCCTTTTGAATGCAACTCTTTAAAAATGTGTGTACTTGCTGAGAGGTTAATGAAAGGTTCCCATAATTCTCCTGTTTAATTAGCACAATACAGCAAATAATTGAAGAGTATATTGGTCTTTTCAGTTGATAGCAACAGGTCACACCTTTGGCATATGGATAATTGGTAGTTTTCTGTGTGCATTATTAGTGGAACAGGAAGATGAGTACATCTTTGCTTGCTGAATTATGATACCATCTATCATGGCATATAGCTGGCTTATAGTGGTCTGTGTCAAATACTTACCTTCCTTCTCCATCCCCAGAGTTTTGTGATAAGTCCTTTTATCTATTGTTTGCAAAGACTTCAGCAGTTGGCAGGTCAAAGCCACTTGTGTGAGGTAATTTCATTTTCTTTGTTCTAGGAAATTCTGGTATTATTTAATGGTAGTTCTAGGTTATAAAGAAGTGTCATGCTCCTCTTTTTATTTGCAATCCTTGGGAAAATTCTCATTACCAACAAAATAACTTCTGAACAGGAAAGTCCTTGAGAGAGGTTCTTACTACCACAATAGCAACACTGAGCCCCCATATTGGAAATACCGGGGAGCTGACAAAGGAAGTTGTAGCTAACCACAGATTATGAGGTTCTGGTATTCATTGCCTGCTGTGGAAGTACTATAGCCTGTGGACAGACTATCTGGTAGCTTCTGATAAAGGAGAGAGGTTGGAATGGGTCAGGCTCTCCTTAACCACACACCTCACCAAGAATAGGGCTTTGTGGGATGGCAGGTTTCTGGTAATATAGATAGGTCTGTAACAGTGGTAAAATGCTGAAGATTCAGTTTTAAAATCCTGATAACAAAGTAAAGGGATTATATAGTAAGCAACTGCAGAATTTGGATATGGTGGAGACCCAGGGATATTTTTAATGTGAAATGAAAAATATGTGTATTGAAGTCAAGTATCCAAAGATTAGGAAAAGTTTTAAATTTGCTCATGTTATTTTTATGTCAGATGTTACTGTTTTTAATTGTATGTATGATTGCAAGCTATTTTTTCTTTTGTTAGGTAGCCCTTCAGTGAAGGAGTTAAATGTATAGAAAGGTATATTGAATTTGCTGCAACAATTTTGATTCTTATATCTCATCATTTCTGAGAGTTTGACTGCAATATTTTCCTTTTATTTTAAAGGTTTTCATATATAACTGAACACTTGTGGTGACACTCACAATGCCCCAGCTAGATACTAGCTTGAGTTAGAGCAGGATGATATATAGATCAAATAATTAGCTCTAACTTTTGAGCATAGACAGGTGATAATGAATATCTGGAGCAAGAGGGAGAGGATGCAGACTTGAAGTGTTCAGTGGAAAAATTCTAACAGTTGCTTTTGGAGAGGGCTGGTTTTGCTGATATGTAAGAAACAAGCACCAACATAGAGAGATCTTACAGTGTAAGGAGAAAAATGACAGAAAGAAAAGTTTAGGGGCAGAGTGATGCAGAGAATCATCTAAAATTTAATTTGCATTTTCAATTATTAAAAAATATTCTATGTAGGTAAAACAGCTACAGTCAAGGTTTTAATACAGCAGGTAAGTCTGGGCCATGTGGAAAGAGCTGTCCATATCGTCAGAGACTCCCCCAAAGGTCTCCCTAATAAATGGGCCTAAGGGATTTGTTGTATTGATGCATTGGTGCAGCATGGGAAACATGGTGGGAAAAAAGGAATAAGCAGAGCTTTAAATCTCATTGAAATTCATGGCTAGACCATGAAGTTGGCACAACACGGTGGAGGGATTCAAAATGAGACTTCAGTTGTTCACAACAACGGGCAGGCAGAAGGCAGTTGTTATTTTTCCCTGCTCTGTGAGAGAAGTGCATATAATCACAGAATCACAGAATCGCTGAGGTTGGAAGGGACCTCTGGAGATCATCTAGTCCAACCCCCCTGCTCAAGCAGGGTCATCTGGAGCACGTTGCACAGGATCACGTCCAGGCGGGTTTTGAATATCTCCAGAGAAGGAGACTTCGCAACCTCTCTGGGCAACCTGTTCCAGTGCTCTGTCACCCTCACAGTGAAAAAGTTTTTCCTCATGTTCAGATGGAAGCGTCTGTGTTTCAGTTTGTGCCCATTGCCTCTTGTCCTGTCACTGGGCACCACTGAAAAGAGTCTGGTCCCATCCTCTCGACACCCTCCCTTCAGATACTTGTACACGTTGATAAGATCTCCTCTCAGCCTTCTCTTCTCCAGGCTAAACAGGTCCAGCTCTCTCAGCCTTTCCTCATGAGAGAGATGCTCCAGTCCCCTAATCATCTTTGTAGCCCTTTGCTGGACTTGCTCCAGTAGTGCCACATCCCTCTTGTACTGGGGAGCCCAGAACTGGACGCAGTACTCCAGATGTGGCCTCACCAGGGCTGAGTAGAGGGGGAGAATCACCTCCCTCGACCTGCTGGCAACACTCTTCCTGATGCAGCCCAGGATCCCATTGGCCTTCTTGGCCACAAGGGCACATTGCTGCCTCATGCTTAACTTGGTGTCCACCAGCACTCCCAGGTCCTTCTCCACAGAGCTGCTCTCCAGCAGCTCAACCCCCAACCTGTACTGGTGCATGGGGTTATTCCTCCCCAGGTGCAGGACCCTGCGCTTGCCTTTGTTGAACTTCATGAGGTTCCTCTCCGCCCACCTCTCCAGCCTGTCCAGGTCTCTCTGAATGGCAGCACAGCCCTCTGGTGTGTCAGCCACTCCTCCCAGTTCTGTATTGTCAGCAAACTTGCTGAGGGTGCACTCTGTCCCTTCATCCAGGTCATTAATGAAGAAGTTGAACAAGACTGGACCCAGGACTGACCCCTGGGGGACACCGCTAGCTACAGGCCTCCAACTAGACTCTGTGCCACTGATCACAACTCTCTGAGCTCTGCCATTCAGCCAGTTCTCAATCCACCTCACTGTCCACTCATCTAACCCACACTTCCTGAGCTTCCCTATGAGGATGCTATGGGAGACAGTGTCGAAAGCCTTGCTGAAGTCTAGGTAGACAACATCCGCTGCTCTCCCCTCATCTACCCAGCCAGTCATTCCATCABAGAAGGCTATCAGATTGGTTAAGCGTGATTTCCCCTTGGTGAAGCCATGCTGACTACTCCTGATCACCTTCTTTTTCTCCACATGCTTAGAGATGACATCCAGGATGAGCTGTTCCATCACCTTTGCAGGGATGTAGGTGAGGCTGACTGTCCTGTAATATAATATTATATTGCATGGTGTTTGCTGTTGTAGTGGTTCATTTTCTCACTGTGTTCCCATCTAAAAATGTAGCAAACGTGGTTAGTTGATGTGATGGTTCTTCAGCAGCAGCATAATGATATGAACTTAAATGTACACTCAGCACTGTAACATCATTGAACACTTGCTCACAGTGCTGCTATTTAATAGTGCTCCAGTTGTTTCTGACACACTGATATACTTGCACATCAGGGTCCTGTATTGGTACATCACAGGGAGACAGGATGATCGGTAAATGTGTTCCCTCGCAGTGCAATGGTTATAAATATTCTTCATGAGGAGATCACCTCTTATCCTTCTCTTATTGTTCTTTCAAGCTATATTTTCACTTTTTTGTGTTGTGGAGGTGGTGCTAATGAGACCAGACTCACTACTGCATAATCAAAGAGTCCAAAAGCCTGATGTGCTGCCACGTCTTGGATTTATTTGCTTATGCAGTGCTATATTTTTCTCCTTTAGAAGTAGAAGGGTTTAATAACCAACAATCTTGTATTTTTCACAGCTTATACTTCTGTGCAGTTCCCTTGCTATAAGATTTAATAGTGAAATTCTGGGAATTTCCTTGGGAAAATAGATAATTCTTACATTTGATGAAAACAGAGAAAAGCTTTTATTCAGTATTAGTAGTTATTTTGTTTTAGTATTTACTTCTTTTCTATTTTGGGTTTTATTTCTTTGCCTGTTTGTGTAATGAAACTATTAACTAGTTTACATTGGAACAGCAATTAATAAAGATTAAATTAAATAACAGTTTAAAAAAGGTCTTCTGCTACTGAGTTGATGGGCAGAAGTCATGTTAGAGAGTCAGTAGAATCACTAGCGATCCCATAATGCTCTTCAAGCTGTTAAATACAATGTAAGCAAAAATTGAAAAGTGGCAATCACTTTTGATAGCTGGTGTTGTACCTTCTATTTAGGAATCTAAACAGCTAAGCTGATGTCTGTCTTCAAAAGTTGTGTAGAGTCTTTGTGTGCTAATGGATAACATATTCTGGGGGTCTAGCTCAGAGTAAAATCTGAAAAATAAGAATTTGATATTATTTGATTTAATAATTATTGTTTAACTACACTTCACAAACTTATGTGCTTTTTCTCATTGTAATTTAGATAACTTGCTTTAATAATCTGAGTAGTTAATATATTGTTACTTCATTACTGGGCAATGGGGACATATTTCTTTAATGATTAATACAATGATTCAGAATGTAAAGCAGTTGGACAATATGTAATACAGTAAATATAATGAAATAAACAGTCAGCAAAAGCAAAAACAGAATAAAAAACTCCCGAAAGCCCTCTCCAACCTAAAAATGAGCAAATCTCAAATCAGCTCTTCCCCATTTCCCCCAAAAACCCAACACACAAAAAAACCATAGTAGTACATCTTTGTACAGCCTAGAAAAAGTCTGATTCTAGAAATGGATGTTCAGTGTCACCTGATTAGTACTTCCTAATGCTGTCAGAATATTTTACTAAAGGAGAAAAAAACAACCCAGACCCTAAAAGCCCTTAGGGGATATTGAAGGTGATCTGCGTTCTTTGTGAAATTTAATTAGGGATTGAGAATATGTTTATCCAGGTTTTACCCATTATATTTTATGACTGATAAAATTGAAAACAAGCATCCCATCTATAAAGTAACTGCTTTTGATAGCAGATTGCTTAATAAAAAGGCAATAATGTATAAGTCATTAGGATGTGTATGTATTTAATCTTCCCTGTTGTTTCCCAGCATTTTCACTGAACCTTCAACTTAAATAAATTACTGCATAAGCTCACAATATCTAGTTATTCTTTTATGTTTAACGTGTGTTTTAAATAATTTTGATGCTGCTTCTGCTGTGGTAAAAGTAAATTAGGATGTTGTCATGCCACTGAGTAAAAAGTATGAGCCCTAGGGGCACTGGATTGCAAATTGGAGGAGTTAATTCACATTGTTTCATATAACAATTAATTACAATTTGAGCATAAAACTTGTTAACAAAAATTTGCCTTTTAATTATGAAGTCCCAAGTTAAAGAGTGGGTCTTTGTTTGCTCAGTGTGCAGCATTGGTTTTCCTTTTTTTTTTTTTTTAACCAAGGACCCTTATTTTTCTGCTGCGGTCCAGTGCAGTCCCGTGACAATAGTAGCTCCTGCCGAGTACCAGCTGGATCTCCTTGCAGCATCCCCTACCGGTTTATTTATGATACAGCTTTGGCACTAGTATTCTCTGAAAGCACACTGTTTCCAGGACGTTCTCATTGCAGTCAAGCTGTTACAACACCTGGTATCTGCATGTGGAAGAACAGAAAAAGAAAGCAAAGATTTGAGGGCATGGAGAAATTAGAAGGCTATCATTGCACTGAGCACTGTGGCTGTTGGCTGCTTTGCTTCTGCCACAGTTGCAGCACATGGGAAACTCAGGGTGATTGTTGATATCTCTTGGGTACTGCAGATCCTTATTTTACTTTCTTATCTGTTTAATTCTTAATAATTTGTAATAAAATATTCAGCTATCTAGTCCACTGAACAATACTTAACTGATCTGTTTTCCCTACAACAAAAAACTAAACCAACCCCAACCTTTTCCTCATTGTCCACTGAACATTTTTAGCAGATTGTTCAATTTGTGTCCTGTTGATAGGATAGTATATTGGATTTTAATCCAGCTTGTAGAAAACCAGTTGATAAACAAATGTGTTATCTAGGAAAATGAGTGTCATTTTTAATAGCTTGGCAGACTGCTATGTTGTGAACTGCTTTTATCAAATCTTTAATAGGCATGGTCCTCTTAAGGAAGCAGATATAAGGCAGAGAAATAAATGACTACTGTGGAGACTTTGATTAAAATGTTTTGGTAAAGAATCCTTAATTATTTTAAAGAAAGCCGCAGTGGGGTCTTTTCTCCTATGCTGATAAGAAACTGGGAAGTTTTCATATTGCATTCAAATGTGCGATATGAAATGAATTAGTTATTAGCTATATCTGCTTGGGGCATATGCACTATAAATAGCTTTTCCAAATCTATTGCTTTATTCTGCTATGCCCTGTATTGTCAAATTGAAGACTAGCATAGAAATGTCTCCAATCAGTTGGACTCTGAAGCCATGCATACAATATAGATGTGGCTGTTGCAGACCAAAGTCTATTTTTGTAGGACACAAGCAAATGGAGGACAGCTTAGTTCACTGACCCCTAACTTTTCAGAGCCCTAGGAAAAAAAACCAAACTCCTGTTGTTTTTATCACCTGTGATTATTGTGTGGGAATAGCAAAAAAAGGGAATCTAAGTTTGTTTCTTTAATAAGATCCACAGTACAGCCAAAAAAGGGGGAAAGTGTTTTTAGTTAAGGCTGTGAAACCAAATATCAGTCATATTGGCTTTTTGTTCTGTCATAATATCAAAATAAGAGGGAATTAGGGTCAAAAGTTATTTTTACATCTTTGGACTTTTAAAAGGGGTCTGACTATAAACCAGAAGACACCTCAATGTTTTCTGTGGTACATGAACTATGGCATATTGTTCATGTAGGGTGAAGAAGAGAGGATACCCTTCTCACCTCTAACAGTCAACTCTGCCTTTACACTAATGAACCAAATGTCCAGCATAGTTTCTTTCTTTGCAGTTACTTGAATCTGAGGGTGTTAAAAACGCTATGAACTTAATTCTCTACCTGTTGAGTTCAAAATTTTTACAAATCCAGGATTATTCTCTATATATTACTCTTCCACTATTCGAGACAAGACATGAACTCCAGACTCTTGAGGAAGTGATCCCCACAAGGAACCTAGAAGGTTTTCCTCATGTTGATATTCATAAAAGTATTCTTCAGTCCTGAAAATAATAGTTGGAACATGAATTCTTATCACCACTTTTTGACCTTTTCCTTGATTTTCAGGCCTTCCAGGACTACTTTTACTTCTGATTTATAGTAAACTGACTACAGTGGGGAAGGATACTTTGGCAGGACAGAAAGGATACTTTGGCAAGGATCCTTTGGGGAAGAATACTTTGGCAAACACTGCCATCCAGCCCGCTTGCTTCTCTCTAGAGTAGATGGGGAGAAGCTACTTGAGCACTGCCTGAATAGCCAAGTGCTGCCCCTCATGGCAGCCTGGCCACTGTTAGTGTCCTTGAAGAGCTGTGAACGGACTGTGTGTAAGGTGGTAGTAGCAGCCTTGCCCTCCAGGTTGAGTAATGGCAATCTGCTCCTCTTCATACAACACAAAGTACAAAAAGGTGAGTTTGTGGGTCAGTTGTGCAGGGAAGACGGGAGAGCACAAGGAGACAGCCCTGCAGGGTCAGATCCTGCCCTGTTCCCTTGCTGTATCCTGGAAGCTTGGGGGCTTCCAAGATTGCACCATCCTGAATAATGTATCAGTCTTCTGTCCTCTTCAGTGCAGATAGCAACTGGCTCAGATTGATCTTTGGACCCAGTTTAAAGGGTTGATAGTTGCCTAACTGAGAATGCTCAAATACCACGTGGCTTGTGGAGGGTCCTAAAATCGATCGGTGCTTCTGTTCTGAAACACAAGGTTCCCTGAGTGCTTGAGTATGCAAGTCACAAGTGCTTTGGCCTAAAGAAGATGACACCCACTCCGGCTTAATTTTGGAGGCAGAGGTGTACCCAAATTTCTCCTGAATGCACGGAGGGTCTTGAGCTATTACGTGTATTCTGACCTGTAGTGAGTTCCCTCAGACAGGGCTGAACTCTGTGTGGAGCTGTCTGGTTCGAATGTGGTTTGTTCAGTAATGCTGTGGAAGAGGAGGAGGAAATGGTGGCAGGAGGAGAGGGGCCCCCTTTCAGCACACTAGCCAATGTTGAGAGCACTTGGGAAGTGAGAGGATTTGGACTTGGACTTAGCCAGTGGGGGGTTTGAAAGCACTAGCCCCAATTTCACTTTCTATAAAGTGAGAGGCAAAGCTGCGCTGGGGCCTTCAGCATCCCTGCTCTTAAGCTGGGCCACCCTCAGTAGTGATGGACGATCTGCCAGTATGGCAGTAGCATGATGTCTCTTAAGTATATTCCATATCAAACACTACCAACACTTAAACACCAATTGGACTTTCACTCATTCTGCTCTGTGTCCCTGGTCTCCCTGGAGTGTGGCACTTTGTGGCATGACGGTAGTTCTTTCTGTGAAAAGTCAGTATCCTGAGATTCAAATTACTAATGTGCAGCCAGAACCCAAGAATTGAGAGTCAAGGAGAGAATAAAAAAGGTGAAGGCAGACCCTCGAGTAATTAGCAGCAGTGTGGCTTCATTACTGTATGTTCTTTATAGTGAGCAACACCCGTTCATTTGCATCATTCGGTTCATTCAGTTGCATCAATAAGATTGCATAAGACAAGATGCTACATTGCTTTACAATGGCTGTGAATCTTTAACTGGAGTGAAAAATAGTAAATACAGTTTATAACATATTAAATATTACCATGTAGTATGTTTTTTTTTAACTTACTTGAGTGATCTTACATTGTGCCTTGGAGGGATATATTATAAATACAATTATTATTATCCTTTATGCCAAAATGACATTGATGTTGGTCCAGATTCTCATGTGAAGTGAATAGTATAGCTCCATTGAAGTAAAAAGGCAGATTTGGTACCTTCTGTTTAAGTTGTCAAGGTTGGCTGAGTTCTCAGTTAATTCAAAATCCTGTTTTATAGCCTCTATTACACAGGTTCCTGCCCCCTCCTTGAAATCTCTCTCCTGGAGTGACATAGAATGTAACCATAAATGTTGTGGCTTTTTGTAGGGATTTTTGTATTTTATTTTATTTTACATGAATTTGTTTTGTTCTTTTTAAAGTAAGAATCAGTGCTGCTCTATAGGCTAGTAGAAAGGTATTTATACTCCTTTTGCTTGTAATGTAAATCTTTAGGACTAGACCAAAAACCAGACAATTCAATTTTAAAATGCAAACAGAGTCCTCATTTTCCGTGGCTGGCAAACTTTCCCTTTTATCCTTCAGCCAACTTCTATCCAGTCCACTGGTTCTCCTCCTCTGTGTCATGCTTGCTAACTTTCACAGATTAATTTTTTATGAGAGATGCTATTAAAATGACTTTGGAGATTCACATAAATTATCACCACAGCTTTCCCTTGCTCTTTGTTATTGTGAAGCATTTACCAGTATTTCCCCAATTCAGTATGTATTCTCTAAACCAATTCTGAGTGCTTTTCTAATTTGTGCGTTAAGTAACTCCAACTTGATTTTTTAATGAAGTAAAATTTTAAGTACATGTTATGCAAATTTGAAGTGTAGGGGGAAGGGGAGCAGAGATGTGTTGATTCCGCTTTGTCATTTACGCAGCTATTACATCTTTGTGGAGTAAATTCAGCTGCGGCCTGCCTGCCAAGAGCGGCCCTGGTAACTCTTCTGGCCCAGAAATGCCTTTCTGAGATACAGTTCTTTTTCTTTGTTTTCCCTCACAGTACAGGGCAGCAATTTCTGCCCCTTTTTCCTTTCATTCTCACCAGAAGGAGGAAAATGGACAGGACCTACTTCTTCATTTCTAGATATCTAGTCTCAAGTTCTAGATAGTCTGGGAATTTATACTTGTAGAGCAGTCTAAAGCACCATACTGGAAAAAAAAATAAGAAATGAGTGGTTATGATCAGTCCGTGTTTCACTCTTTGAGGTCAACAGGAAAACCCCACTGATGTGCAATGCCCCATTATCTTGCCATGAATGACTAGAGCCAGGAATTAATGGGATCCAGGCATTAGAGAGTAATATTCTTCATGCAGATTTATTGCCATGAGCCTAGTGTAATGCTTCTTCAGGGCAGTTACTCTGGAGTGATTTTGGACTGCAGAGCTAAAGAGGTGGCTGTGACAGGCTGATCAGAGCATGGCACAGGCCAGGGAATTCGCGTAGGGACCGTGCTGTCAAGCTGAGTAACACAGCTCTGCGACTTCAGAAGGACATGCAACTTTAGTCCTTACCCAAGTAAAAGGCTTTGGGCAGTCACAGTTTAGGATAGGCAGGGCTCAAAGGGGAGGGTGGATTAAACTATATGACAGGATTGGGAGCTTCTAGCTTGTGGGCAGGATATGGTTTGCAATTTCATTTCAGCCCACCTTGCCCCTTGCCGCCTTCTTCCCCGGTGGTAATGGATAACATGAAGGCTCAGATTAATGTGAGACCCACAGGGGTGCGTGTAAAAACGCTGTTCAGTCCTGCCGTGGTGTCTGAGATGATTTCTACATTTGAGTGAAGGATAAGTGTCTTTTACATTTTTAGAGTTGGTAAATCATATATAATTACACACACAGACATGCGCGCACACACACACAGACATGCGCACAATTACTTATATCTCTAGTCCCTTTGCATTGTACAAAGCTATGCCTAAAATCCTAAGTGGTATTTCTGTCTGTGTTAGCTATCTAGTTTTTTCTGCACCCTGTCACCTTTTAATATCTGGAAGTCTTCTATACAGTAGAGTCTCTCAGATTATTTTAAGGTTTGATTCTCTTCTACTGAAGTCTTTGAAAATTTTATTGCTGTGAATGATTTGATTCTGCTTTGTTGCAATTTGCTTTTAAGGGGCTAGATCCTATGTTTGGGAGAGCTGATTTAGGGCCAAATTTGACATGTGTTTTTATCATCCAAGAACCTCATAATTTGACTGCATTTCACTTTTGAGCTGCTAAACTGAACATAAACTGAGCCTCTCTTATTTTACTAGTGTAGCTCCAAAGCATTGTAGTTTATTTAAGGATTTTCCAACATTTATGATTGGTAGGTAGTGCATGTATAGGTATGAAGGTTAATTAAATCAAGTGGTGAAGTTTGTAGAACAGGGAATGCTTCATTAAGCCCTGTGTGAATTAACATGTACAATCTGTTCACAATACCCCAAGTGCCATTCACTGAGACAGTGTAATTACAGCTTACACACAGTTTCATTAGTTTATGTTTCTTCTGCTGTGGTTGACATATATGTTGTCTTCACTGAAACCTTGGAATAGAGGAGGGACTGCTCGCTGGTGGGCATCTGAGCATACTGACATTTAGCAAATCATTTTTCCTTTGGGTTCTAAAATGTCTTATCCCAGCTGTAATTAAGCTTGTAATTCATAAACTGACACTTTTTTTTCCCCCTCAAATTCCGAATCTAGCTGAAGACTTCTGAAATGGCTCTTCTTTTGCACTTTAGTACTTTAAACAGATGCGAGCTGGACACAATAAGTATCTTTCCCCACAGCTATTAGTTCAGGTTCTATTTGGGTTATTTTTTATTTAAACTACATGATTTATTTTTCAGGGCAGTATAATCTGAGAACCCAAAGTTGCGTTCTTTAAGACCCGTATTCTGGGAAGGTAAATAACCAACTCTCTCTAATGAGCATGGTGTTTAGGCAACTATAAAATCTAGGTAGCTAGGAGGTACCAGGGCTTCAGTAAAAATTTTGTCCTATTGATTCCCAAGAGTTTCTTTTGATAACAATCTCTGTTGCTGAGAACTGTGAATGTACTGCAATAGGCTAAAGTGGTGTCACCAGTCCAGGCAAAATTGCATCTCTTTTGGTATTGTTGGCAGTAAAAGCATTGTTAAAGCTGCAGTTATGATCACTGTGATTTGGATACCAGATGCATAGATACAAATCCTGGAAAGACTTATGAACATACTTAATGTTACCCTTGTGATAAGTCCCATGGGCCTATTCAGGTGAGAGAAATTAAAGATGAGAAAGCACTTGGAAGCTCAGGTCTGGAGACAGAAAAGCAATATTAATGAGGGTAATAAAGAGAATAGCAAGAAGGAATGAATGATGAGCTTTATTGCAAGGTCTTGTCTGTATATTATTTCTTTATATCAAAAACCCTGCAGAAATGTTGTTCCTGAGCAAGGTTCCTTGACTGCTGCAAGAACGGAACACAGCATGTATACAGCAGAGATAGCAGTAAAATGGACTTTTCATTGTCCTCTCATTGTCCTATTAATGTCTTTACATATCTTTAAAAGATAATGTTTCAAACTGCTATATTAAGAGAATACATTTATATCCGTGCCATGTAAAATCCCAGATCTGCCAAACAAATAACAGGAGCCAGAGTGCTGGTGGTCTTCTGCCACGTTGACATCAGTCCTCTAGCTGTAGTCTGAAAATACTGAGCAGCCTGGAGCCTGTTCCAGAACTGTTTTTAATGTGCCCTTTGTTATCTGTTATTTTTTGGTATCTGATAAGATAACATTAAAATACTTCGCAGAAACTGCCTACCTAAATTTTCTTATGCCAAGAATTATAGCATTCTGTTCTGAGACTATGTCCTAAGTAAACATATGTGTTCTTTAGGTTTTTGGTAGTTTGTGCATATCTTCTGATTTCTAATGAGTTTTAGCATCATTAATAAATTTCATATAAGGCCAATCCACAGAAACAAATTAGCAATAAAACATATATATATATTAAATTATACACTGATTTAAGTTATATCTTATCAGTATCTAAACTGTTACACAGATCTAGGCTGATGTAACTTCAGAAATCATTATCTGACAGAAGCATCCTAAAGCATCTGACAGTGTTTCAGGAGCAGCATATTTTGGTGCAGAACTTCCAACCTTTGCGCATAATGAAGAATAATAGAGAAGCAGACCAGAGGATGGCTCTCAATGCTATTACAGAACAGCCTGGTAGGCAGACTGTGAGGAGGAAAATTTATAGCATCATGGCTCTGATTGTAGGATCTGGTGTTTTGTGGATTTGTGCATTGGTGCTTGAGAGACTATTAGCTATAGGATGGCACCTAGGAGCTTTTTAAATATAATTGTTTTATTTTTGGCCTTTGAAGTAAAGGACTACTTTGTACTGACCCAAATAGAAGACAGCCTCAGTTTAACCTACATCACTACTAAAATCAGTGAGTTGTGCCTTCTCAAAATAAAAGGTGTTGTATTATTTATTCATTTCAGTGCCACAAAAGTGCATGATGCCTTACAGATGATTAAAATGAACTTGCCACCAGGATCTTACCCCTTAGACAAAACACAGCAAGAGGTGACAAACAAAATGCTGATAAGTAGAGGAAGCATGAAGGTTACAGTGGCAAAAGCTCATGAAAATGCTTTCATATACACAATAAAGCTTTCACTTATGCCTCACATATGTTTCCTCACTGCATGTTGCCTATGTGTCTTGCTGGTTATTTGATTTTTGGTTTTGTTAATGTATTCTACTCAAAGACTTTGGTCCTGATATTGCTCCCCTTGAAGTCCCTGGAAGAAACTCCTAGCAATTTAAATGGTACTAGATCAGTCTCAGTAAGCAAAGACTGTTGGGATGTGGTAGTAAAGAAGCTGGCACTTTAAACTTCTTTTAAAAGTGAGCATTTTGTTAGAAATGAATAATGAATCTCCCTGTAATTCTTGCTGCCCATGTAGTAGATGTAATATATAGAAAACTAATGCATGTTTCATCATAGCTTCACAAATACAAAGCCAAAAAGTTTGCTATTCTTCCACTGTTAGCAGCCTATTTATCTATAAGCACACATAACCTTTCTTGTGTTTTCCTCAGTGTTGAGATGATTGTTGTGAGGATATGGAATTAATTTTTTTAATCTTTTTGTTCTAGTTAGTATAACTTCCGTTGTAATTAGTGTAACTGGATATGCACATAAATGCATACGTCTCACTTGAATCCTCTTGACCTCCTTGTCTCAGTGATATTTGGTGGTACTGAGTCTTCTCAAATTAAGTATTTATTTTGTGGAACATTGTTATTAACAGCTTTAAATTTGATGCTTTTTCATTTCATGAGGTTTTCCTTACTCTCGATAAGAAAATTTTCAAATTAATTTGCTTGAACAAATTGTTGTTTTACCATGTCTTTAATGTTGTACCTCTAGTGTTATGCCTCTTGCTTGTGCCCTGTCTATTCACTTTTATCCTTCTTTTCTGTTTCTGCCATATGCTTTTGGCAATATTATCATTTCTTCTGTCAGCCTGAAATGTATTCAGACTTTAAAAAAGAAAAAAAGTTAAAAATCCTTTAGAATAATGTGTTCTGTATTGACAGAATGTATTCTCAAATGTGTAGGGCAAGCAGGGCAAATGTGTATGTTACATCCTGTAAAATGTGGAGAGTGGAACAGACTTCTCTGAGATGTATGTAAGAGTAGCAAATGGTAGATTCTGCCTTGTGATGTCTATGTGTGTGTTTGAAACTTTACATGAAGGAGAACCATAGAGGTAGAAAAAATGGTTTTCCTTCATATGAAGATCCCATTATTTCCTGTTAAAATGTTTTGAGGAAGAGATTTCTCAAGTATTTAGACAAGTAAGTATGCAGACAGGTCATGGGAGCTTCAGAAACATCCAGGAATCTGACTTCCTTTCAAAATATCCTTAAAACCTTATTCCTTTCTGTACAGAATGTCCTGTGTAGAGACTGTTCTAAAAATATATCACTGCTAATTTTATTGATGGTACCTATCTATGAAACACAAAACAACACAAAAACATTCGTTGCATCAAATGCGAACAGATGTGTAGTAAACTGTAATGAAATTTATTCACCTGTTTATGTGAATGCTGCACATGTTTGATGGGTATAACTATTTATTAAACAGCTTGCCCATGTGTTGCCACATAATGGATTGAATTCTAGTAAGTCTGCTTAAGTAGCAGCTATCCGCATGAATATAACACTGAGTCTATTTATGCCTATCCAACTGGCTTAAAATGTCAGAAGGATGTATTTTTATAATATATGTACCTCAGTTCTTTTTGACATTATTTTCTGTAGCTCATTTTATATGCGTATTCTTCTTTTATATTATCATCATGATAGTATTAATTTGGATGTGCAAATTAGCTCTTCATGATGTTGTCATGTCAGCATCTGGATTCAAGATGTGCTGTTTCATAAGCATCACATCCTATTGCATTTCATCAGAGAGTCCCCCTTTCCTAATCTAATTATTCATAAGGAACCTTGGGGATTGTGCTAATGGGCATCTGAAGCTATAAAGAGTAATGAAAGTGGTTGTGCTACTGCTATGCAATTAAGTGTATATGGAATACCATTCATATAATTAAATTCAGAATCTTCACCACTCTTTTTCTCCTGTATAGTACACTAATTATTTTTCTTAAGTCAAAAAGAATACTAATGGAACTAAAGAGCTTTTTACTGGAGCTGTAGCATTTTATGGTCTCAAGTTGATTTTAGCTTTTATTTTTAAAAGCATTCAGCAGATAAGCAGCCAGTGGTATGAAATCATTTTTATGGATTTTTCATGTTTTGTGTGGAAAGGTGGAGGATATGTCTGGTTGAGGCAGAATTTGAACTGCTGGGCAGCTTGGGGGTTGCTCTGTGTTTTCTATTTAATATTATGTCCATTGGTTTGATAGGATGCAATATGCATTCTGCTGCTGGTAATGTGTATTGACAGTCATTGCAATTTGTAAGTTCAGCATGACCTTCAGACTGGGTTCAGTTTTCTGTCTTTGTTCGTTTGGAGTAGGTGTTTTGATGAATGAAGATAAAGCATTTAGTTCAACTGGTCGATATGTTTTATGTTATGATAATTTCATATTAATAAGTGCTGATGGTTAGTATCTTAAGGTCTACTGACAATCTAAAATCAATGGGAGTTTTGACCCATTTAGTTCAGTGTGAGCAAGAATGAGCCTTTAACCACCAGAAAATTATAAATGCCATTCTTCACTGATGTGTGATTCAGCGTGAACAAGAGTTTTTATGGTGCTGTCAGGCTGAAAAAAATCCTTTTCTTTTTTGATAACAAAGCTGTATTTAGCTGAAGTAATCCGTAGGTAGCCTGTTAGAGGTGTTCCAGCTTTGTTATTCCCAACAATAGGGAATGTGGCCACTTGCTGGCTCTCCTTAAATAAGTAGTTGTTACTGCTCAAAACAGCTTCTGAGACTGCTGTGCTGTAGAAATTCTGCTGCAGACATCCTGCCTCAAACTAGTCATCTTCCCTTTTCATTTGAAATACAGACTTTATTTTAATACTGTGCAGTACATGATATTAAACGTATTATATAGTGCGGTTCCTTTTTCTGAATCACTGATGACAGCCATGATTCTCCATGGCAGTGAAGAGGCCAGGGATTGTAATGTGTCCTCCATCCTTGATTATACACAGCTGGTTGGGATTTCATCTTATGTTCTGGACTGCCTTCCATTCCTTAACCATAAAAATCAGTAAAAGCTGGCAAGGAACTATTTTTTTCTCATACTGTCATTTAAAAATTGCTCATCTGCATAGCAGCCTACTACAAAATTGAGTGGTAACTTCCTAATACAACTCCTTCAGCACATCCTCCTAGTTTTCTCTCCAGTAGGAGAAATGAGCTGGGAAGTTTGAACAGGAGTTTCTCAGGACCAGGTCCTGAGAAACTGAAGGACAAAGCATCAGAGAGGGACGGACAGCTTCTTTCTGATCATCACTGTAAAAGCAAAAGGAGAGAAGATATAGGGGTAAAGTGCACAGAAAGGCCGGTCTCTTGGCTGGATTACCCGATTGCTTAGGGCATTAAAGGTCAAACCAACACTTTTGGTTGGTACCTCCTTGCGTACTAGGAGACGACCTGTGGAGCACAGGTACAGTGCACTTCAGGCTTTACTCAGCAAGCTGGTTTCTGCAATCTGCATTACTACCTGCTTCAAAATATTCTTGAAGTAACACAGTGTGTCTATAGGTCAGTAAGCCATCCTTACAAAGACAAGTAAGAGTTCTGCCTCTGAAGTCAAAAGTTGCATCCATCTTACTGTCTGTTTAAAAAAAAAAAAGAAAAAAGAAAAAAAAACCCAACCCACACATAAAACCAACAAAAAACCCATGGTGCTTGGTCTGAAAAGTGCAAATTAACAGTCAGATTTTGTCTTGTGATTGTGGATTCTGATGCAATGCGTAACAAATTTTCAAGTCATTTTCTGCAGTTGATCATTGCTGTTTCCATGTGCTCTTGAATAAAACTCATCACTGTCTTCACATACTTTCTAAGCTTATATTCTAACAGAGCAGACTTGTAGTCTGAAAATCAGTAAATGAGAAAACAAAACATTCAATCTAATTAACCTTTGAGGTGTTTTTCATTTTACACTGGTAATTTTTATATTTTTAATTTGTATTTTTCATTAGAAATGTATATGTTTCTGTATTATATTGGTTTTCTTTGATTACAGGGTAAAATCTTTAATCCTTTGCACTAAAGTGTTAAATACTAACCAACTGAAATAACATTTTCATTGGCTATTGTATGATGCTTACTCTCTCTTTTACTTTTGGATATTGTATTTTGCTACATAAATATAAAAATAAATATTTAGAACAGTCTAGAAACAGGAAGAGATCTGATTTTATATTACTGCCTAGTGTATGCATATCTTTACTCATCTAAGTCGGTCTGGTCTGTGGATTTCAATGGAAGGTGTTTCAGGATGTTGGCCTAAAAGAAAGTCTGCCCTTGAATCTCCCCTGTGGAGTTAGTCATTGTTTTGTTAGGCTTAGCATCTACTAATACTCTTTTGTGCTTGTACTTTATATACGAGTTGTTGTTTTAATGATCCTTAAGTTTACTTTTGTGCCCATTAGGTGGGGGGGTGCTGCCTATTTTGCCTTGTCAGATCCGTTTCTGGCTCTTTTTTAAGTCAATTTCCACACAGAAGTTCAAATCCCTTAGATCAAGAATATGCTCATTTACAAAGATTGTAATTGATTTTTTGGCCTTGTTTCTAATACTTTGCACTGTAAATGACATCCCAGTGGAGAATAATCATCATACAGATGTTTGAAAGTTCCTTCCTGCCGAGTATGATAATTGAAGTCTATAAAGTGTCATCAGACTGCACATTGTTTCTAATTAGTACAAGGCAGTTTCTCTTAGCTTTGTATAGTTTTACTGGCCTCTTTCCGTCATTATTTTACCAGCTGGCTACTGAATCGTGTCAGTTATTCAAAAAACAGATGAAAAGCGTGAGATTTGCAGGGTGGTTCATTTTTCATAGTATTTTGCTTTCCTTTATAAAATATGGAAATCTTCAATAAACTGCATGTTTTGATGCTGAATTTCTAAAGCTGTCAATGGGCTTTTAGCTCCAACTGGCCAGGTGCTACTCTGACATGTTTTAAGGACTCTTCATCTCAGGTCAACAGGAGGAACATTAGTTCAACAACAAATTTTTTTCCTCATAATAGAGCCTTTATGATGATAATTCTCATTTGTCTACTCTCTGAAAAAGGAGCCTTTTTTAGTGACTTTTTGAAATTGGGTGTTTATGGCAGACAATTTCCCAGCTGGAAACAGGGTCGGCTTGGAACAGTCACCAGTGAGATGGAGGCGAGCGGGTATAAGAACTTCTGCTCTTGGGAGGGGCTCTGCAATCTGTGCAAAATCGTCGTGGAAAGTTTTACCGTCTGTTCCAGCTTACCTGTGTGAGCTGCGCTTGGGTACAGATCAAATCTGCAGGTCCTTACTGAGGGGTTGGCTTGTACTTCTAAAATTGTACCTCTCTGGTAGGTTCATTTAGCCCAAAGCAGTGCAGATGCCACTGCAGTCTCTTTGTGCCTTAAATAATCTGGGAGCATAGAGGATTTTAGAAGAGGGCGCTGGTAAAGAATTTGCGGGCCCTGTATCCTTTCTTCAGGCATCCATTCTAAGCATGGAAGCCTGGAGTTAAATAAGAGGCCCTCATAATAACAACCTGAGGTAGGACTCCTGATGATTTTTTCTTCTCTTTTCCTTTTTGCTTTTTGAAGATGGAATATTTATTCTTCCCTTATGTGTATTTATGTGGCACATGCAAAATTTGCCATGATCATTGCTTCACTTAGCTTCTTGTTCAGACCTGACATATGATTTCCTGTTGATTCCAATTGCAGGATACTCCAGTAATGTGAAAGATCTTCAAAATCCCACATTTTACTTTGTAGCTGGGGAGCATAAATATACCTACATGAACATCTACATAAACAACTGACAGACAATAATTCGGTGAGCTGACATATATTCTGAGACACCGGACTAAGATTTGGGAGACTGATTTGATCCTCTCCAAATGACAGCATCCTGAGCAGATAATTTTGTTTTTACAAGTCTCTTTCCCATCTATGAAGCAGGATAATAATGTTGTCCCTCCATTCCTTCATGTCTTAGGCTCTTTTGAGTCCTTGGTGCTTGGAAAGAAAACAACAAACTACAACCATGATCTGCAGAAGATCTCTAGATGCGTAAATAATTACAGAACTCCTCCTTGCAGTATGATACTGCTTCACATTGGAAACTCCAGCTAGTGCAAGCATGTGTAGAAGCAAACCTCTTTCTCAAATGAATTCGCTGCTAATTCTGCAAGCATGTAGGAGGCTAACAAATAAAAGCAGCCTGTATTTGATCTGAAGTGATGTTCCTAGCAAAGCGCAATGACATGTTGCTGAAGTAAAAAAAATTGTTATTTTGCTGATAATTATTGCATTGTTTAGGGACAACAACATGAAATAAAAATATTGTTGTAGTGAGCCAGGTTCTTCCAAGGTTAAGAGGTGGTGCCTGGGTTTGCATCTGCCCTCTTTGCTGCAGTGGCAACTGCAAACCAATGCCAGGCCTGGGGAACATGGTGTCTGCTCTCTACTCAGCTGGCCTTTGGCAGACTGTCCAACATCTACTTTGTGGCCCTGACTTAGAGAAAACTTTCTATTTATCATGGTCCTTTGAACAACTGACCAGTCTCTCCGCTGCTTTGCTTCAGAGAAATCTGTCAACACCTTTTCTCTTCATTCTGCATTTAATGGGCATGCCTTACAGCACTTAATGGAGGATGGTGAAAAGGTACCTTTTTGTAGTTCGATCCAGACACGGTGGTATGTCCTGCCAGCAGTGCTATCATAGGCACGGCGTCAAGCTAACATTGTTATATGGGCTCTGGTTCCAATTCCTGTCAGTACTAGCTCAAATATTCTCTGCAGTGCTCTGTTGCAGTGTATAAATACACCCTCATGCAAACAAAAATTCAGAAGCATCTCAACAACATATCCATCATTTATAATTATAGTGGGATTAAAATAGAATTGAAGCTTCAGTTGGCCTCATGCCTCAGAACTGCTGTATTGCAGCAAAGGCCGCTCTGTTTTGAGAGTACAGCAGTAATTACTGTGGACTGTGTTTTAACAACTAGCAATGATTGCAAGGCACATATTCAAGGATGTAGGGGGGGGAAAAAGCCTTGCACATTATCAAGGGCTTAGATGTCTAAATGTTATCTGTGTGGGCTGCAAATTAGCTGCTGTCCAACTATATGGCTCCAGGATGCTTAGCCTCGGAGAAAATGCCTTATAACAAACCTGCAGGTGTGTGAGGCCACCACTATATACTTTGAAGCCCCCTGACCTTGGGAGGCTTCTAAGAAAATTCTTCCAGGTCTATCTTTGCACAGGAGATAGAAATCTGACCCGCTGGTGTTTGGTGTTTCTGACCCTTTTGCTCTTTTCAGCTTTTGTGTTATACAGACAGAAGGTATATTTTCTATTTAACTTTTTGAAGAAGAAGCAATGATTGTGTTTAGTGTTAAGGCGTGATAGATTTGAATCTTTGATGTCCCATATTCCCTAATTGTGAATGCAGTGGGAATGGGCTGAGTTCCCACTTGTAATATTGCATTATTAGACTGAAAACAGCCTTCAGGGCTGTTTTATGAAATTGCTAGTTTACCTGGATGCCGCTAGATTCCTCAGAGTAGGAGAAAAATTCTGAAATTGCCTGGCCAGCAAACAATGCCACTGCTGTTTTAGACATTGTCTATAGCATCTATAATATGTGCAGATCTAGTCCAGTTATGTAATTGCTGTCTCTTGGGAATATCAGAAAAAGGAGATATTTGTTTCCTGAGACAGTGTTTGAAGTTTCTTTATCAGACACAGACTGAGGAAGGGTGCATTGATTTTTAATGCTGTCTGTTCTTTAAATTGTTTTTTAAATCAGTAATTATAGAAATAAGATGTATTTATATTTGATGGTAAATTTATCATTGCTTTTTAAATATTCTATCTAGGATTCAGTCTTTCAGGGCAAGGAGTTATGACACATTAGGGTGATTTTAGCATGTTCTTAATTGTAAACACATAAGTAATTCCCTCTTCCCTCACATTTACTTAGTTGGGTACTTATATAGGAGGACTTTGGCATTTAGTTTACTGGGTCTTATGAGACCAACATAAAGTGTGTAAGCCACTACTAAATTGTTATGTTAGTCATATCCGCTTTTTTATCAAACCTTAAAGCAGTATGGTTAATAGGGAAACTGATAGAGAACAGATGTCTTGTTCATTTTCAGTGAGCTTAGGAGCAGCCTTTGGTGTTCTGTGCATAGTTTGTGACCCTTGTTAACAAAAAAAAAATGTTTTTTGGTCTATGGAGCATTATATAAACTTATTCAAAAGAAGAGATCTTGAGGTAAGCAAGAGGAGCTAATTGCATGATCTTTGAGTTTGGCTTTAATTTATGCCCTTAAGCCAGCCACAGTACCTGGATAGTTCTGAAAGGTCACACATACTGGTTTCAAACAACGCCTAGAAAGGATCTAATATATTAGGATGTACGTGATCCTCAACAAAGAAGTATTAGGCACTCCCAGCAGTCCCACAGTTATATGATCTTGTGACATACCCAGAGGCAACTTCAGAGTTGTCAGCTCAGTTGCCTTTGGAGACCGCCAAGCAAACAGATGCTAACGTTAGATGAGCATCTACACAACTTGGCATCCAGCTCCTGTGACAGCCAACGAGCCCTGTGTGTGACCTTAGCTTGCTGGCCCGCTGCTGGGAATCACAGAGATGTGTTCAGTCATGTATAAGTTAGAGTTGTTTGTTGCTGATGATACTTGTCTATAGTGTATTTGGATCCTGTAATCAAAGTGTCTGATCAGTAGATTTAAACACTGCCATCTACCCTGCTGCATTGAGACTGAAAAAAGCAAATGTGGTTTTTGTGCTAGTTCTACAGGATCTGGAGCCCCTTGTACTCTGGGACCTGCCAGTCTTCACTAGTTGTAGTAGAAAACCCTAATATAATTTGCCACAATCGAGTGCAGAGTGATGTTGGTCCATGTGCATCACTGATTCCTATGACTTGTGTTCACTACCGTAATGTCATCTCCTCCACTAAACTGAATGTTGCATAGCAATGTTTCTGAGCACTGTGGCCAGCAGGCAGAAGGTGGCCCTTGTCTATGTTAGTAAACTTCCTTAGTTTCCAAAACATGGTGACAGCATGTGTGCTGCCTCCTGAGAAATGTCCCTGGCTTGTGGTTACTCCTGAACCATGCTGAAATGCTGTTTGCAAGAGAGCAGTTTATCACAAGCCAAAAGCCCATCAAGGACCACTCTAACAATTTAATAGTATTAATGATAGCATTCGAAAGTCCAAGAAAGGCCTGGGCCCTCCTTCCTTTACTACTGTAGATATAGCCATGGTGTCCCCTGCTTTCCTTATCACCATGCTGTGGTTAAAAACTCTGGCTGTAGTCAAGCTCCTAGGTTGCTCCAGCTCTTTATTTTTAAGATGATATCTATCCCACAGCTTCACCCCAAAGTCTGCTTGCTAGGGCTTTTTCTTCATAGTCCATGTTACTGTTATGCTTTGTTTATTTGGTCTCCATCAGTATATGTTCATTAACAACATGCATTTGAATTGAATCCAGGAACATTTAAGTACCTAGGCAAGTGCTCTGGTAAATAGAAACGTTTTGCTGAGCCACAGTCTGGATTATCTGTCCCTTAGTATGTGTATAATCAACTCTCTTCTCTGATCTTGGATAAGAACTTGCAACTGATCTGCTCCATTTTTTTCTTTTGTACAAAATGGGAATGCTAACATTTCCTTACTGACTTCATTGGGTTGCTGGGAGGTTTAATGTCTATAAAAACTTTGAACATGAAAACTGCTGTGACAAAATTACTGTGAGCTTTGCTTGAGAACTTAATTGCTCAGTTTAAAAAAAGAAAAGTTCAGAACCAGCTGACAGTGAAATCCTATTGAAGTTTATATTTAATACATAGGAAATAACATTCATATTGAACATGGTTATTCAGTACTGGATTTTAAATTTTAGATGGTTTTTCATTACCCTTGGATATATTTTAAATAAATGATTTTCCTTTCAAGTCCTAAATATATTTTTATTTTTGTCCTTGTTTTGTAATAGCCCTTATAACAAAACTTGATGTTTGCTCGTTGTAGACCATCATTGCATTTATTCTACACAAAATCATTTGTGATAGCAAAAAGGGCTTTAATACTTTGTATGCTTTCCTTTTTTGGCATTTGTTTGCTCCAAAATGAGGGAATAGGTTCAAGGTCTTTCTGTGCTTCCAATAAAACATGGTTGCCTAGCATTTTTAACACTTGGCAGCACCATTTCTAATCTGTCTTTTGCTGGCAGCCAGGCAGTGCAGCTCCTCGGTGTGAAATAACATGGGGCTGAGCAGAAGCTCCCCGCTCAGGCAGGCTTCATTCTGCCAGTATGCTTAAATCCAGCTCTGGAAATTATAAATACAGACTGTGATGCCCGTAGCTATCTTTTTCCTTTTGCCCTTCAGTATTAGTTGGTAAGAGGAATGGACTGACACATTTTCTAATTGTAGTAATGTTTACGAAATGGCATGTTTTAAGCCTGTTGCTGAATCCTTAGCTGCCACGATCAAGACTTCCTCTTTTGAAAGCAAACCCAGAAAGAAAGAAATGCCCAACTGTGTTGCTTTGCAGAAATCTCCAAAGAATGAATTGCTCGCATGTGTTAGTGTTAGGTATGGAGAAGCTTTTCTGGGGGCGTGCAGTTGAAGTTTTCTCTAGATATCTTTAAGCTAACATACCGATTGAGCTTCAGTGTTAGATTCCTTTTAAGTGTTGCTTATAATAGCTATGAGCAGTTTTGCTGAACAGTTTAGAATTACCTAAGACAAAAAACTTTCTAGCGAGTTTCCTGGTTTTTTTCAATTGGAATAGGATGGAGGGAGCAGAGGTTTCCAAGCTTTAGCTGTCTTGGACATCCCCAGGGGCAGAGGTACCTGCCAGAAGCAGGCTCAGTCTGTGTTGCCTGTAAGCATGTGGCAGTCTTGCAGCACTGTGAGGCCACTATTTGGGAGCCCCTAAATATGTATTAAAAGGGTGAAGGAATAGGAATTGTGGTAAGCTTTCTCTCAGTCCATAGATATTTCAGATTATGAAGGCAGAAGCTTGCCAGAGTCCAGCAGTGGACTTTGCAAGTGCAGTAAGACTAATAGTAGCATTAATTAAGCGTTCTGCAGAACTAATGACTGAAGCTTTGCAAAGTCTTGCTGATCTAAGTAGGTCACCTTGAACATGAGGAAACTGAAGTGCATATAGACTGTAGCCAAAAGTTTAAGTGTGTCCTAATTTTCAGCTACACCGCGTCTGACACGTGTTCCTTGACCTTATTTACCGCTGAAGTAGTGGAAAACTTTCCATTTACTTCAGTGAGCATGAGGTCAAGTGTCTTAGACCTCTTTTTCAGAAGCCTTTTACTCTGCAGGAGGATTGTGGGTGCCAGAACTTCTGAAATTAGGACTTTGAGACTTTAAATTAGGCAAAAAAGTAGGGATCACTTTATGAAAATTGGAATTTACATGACTTGTATTCAGTGTGAAGTCTTTTTTCACCACTGAGCACAGAACCAGGTAGTCTGTTTTACAGATTTGTGCTGTTGGCAAAGATCTTTTTTTTCACATTGACTGTACTTCAGTAGTTGGGTGCTATTTCCTGATTTTCTAATCTGAGAAATACAGCTAGAAACTAGCACATGGTTTAAAAAAAAAAGTTGAAAACATTTGATAAGCTTTTAAAATAAATGCATACAAAAATATTGAAAAAAACCCACCTGTCTTTAAGCCAGAGGCTGCATGCAGTAAATCACACTGGTACAGTTGTAGGTCATCATAAAGGGTGCAGATTTTGGATTTATTTTGATTTGGGTGTGAGTTTCTGTTTCAAATAAGATCTCTTTGAGTCAGCACTAGACCTGCATTCCAGTGTTCTGCATGGGAAGGTGCTTTCTTTGGTCCCTAAGGCCCCAGGGAGACTTGGGCGCGTGAAGCCCCTCAGGGCTGGAGCCCTGACAGCCCTCCTTGCTCTGGAAGTGCTCAGTGGCCCCATTCCCAGCTCCCAAACCATGTGGCCCAGGAGTGTAACACTTCTGAAAACCAAGTTAGATAATTAAAGATGGAAAAAGGGAAGGATTTGCTCCATGCTAGTGGGGACTTGTGATTAGGAGAAGATTTTTACTACCATTTTTCTGTGCTCTCCAAATGAAGTGTTCTTGTTTGTAACTGCCTTCCAAGTGCTGTTCAGCATTCAGCCCCGTGCTCTTGGATTTCACATCAGGAGGAGATTGTTACACTCAGGAAGAAAGATGATATTTAGACTGATAAAATTCTCTGCTCTTGCTTGACAGGATTAAATGGGGCTTTTTGGATTTTGCCCTCGATGTATTTGTCCTTGCTAGCAAGGAAGCCAGGCAAGGCATCAGTTAGGAAAACAACTACATGAAGTGTAGTAGACACATTTACTGGTTTTCATTCTGTTATTGATCAATCACCTTGTGTCACTGATCCCTGAAATGCTTACAGTATTAGCATTTGTGTTAAAAGTTCACATTGGCCAAAAGCATACAGCTAACATGGAACAAACCTTTAGCATTTTTAATACAAATTTCATCAGGGTTTAAAGCTCTAATAAGCATGAGGAAAAAAAAAAAAGCAAAGTGAGTGATTTAATGAGGATCACAGATAAGTTCAGGGTCAAAATGATGGATACATCCTTCATTTCAGACCACTTTACTATCTTCTATTCTGGCATTTCCTTACTCTGTCTCTCATGCTCTCTTTCTCTCTTTCGCGCTGTCTCATATTCTCTCTTTCATCATGCTTCTCGAATGGCCACCCAGCTGTGTACTGGCTTGTATCCCACCCTGCTTTGCTGGGTGGGAGAGGTAATCAAGTATTTTGTATATAGGCAAGCGAAATGTGCCAATAGTGTGGAGCTGGCTCTCTAGCCTGCTGGCTTTTAGTGTGAAGTTCCTGACACAGCCGACATGGACAGTGTGGCGTGTGGGATTTTTCATTGCGTTTACTTCCATTTGATGGTTGTTTTCTGATGCCATGCCCTCCTTGGATCCAAGACTGCAAATAACACTGCTGTGAACCAGAATGAGTTCATGTTACTGAGGGGGCAGCTTCAAGTTGGAAATTCTGCTATTGTCAAAGATGTCTAGGCCAGCTTGTTGTAGAAGAAGAAGAAAGATCCACCTGACCCTCATACCTTTGCATATATTGCTTTCTGGTGGCTGGAAGAAACCTTTGAAGCTTTAGCTTAAAAAAAGGGTAACAGGCTCTTTCTATCCAATTTTTTTCTTTCTCCTTTTTTTGACCAAGTCTAAATTAAATTCTGACAAAACGGCTCGCTGTAATGGCCTTCCCTTTGTACAACATACTCTAACACTCTGTCTTTTATCTATCATTTGTCCTTTTGTTTTCTGTGTGTCTGCATTGCAAGCTTCTTTATTGTTTCTTCCACATTATGCTCCTCAGGGATTTTTGTATTAGTATGACTGAACATTGCTTGCAGTCATGCCAGACTGTGCTGTGATTTTATTGGATTTCACAAGCCAAGGTTAGGCCAGGTCAGAACTTGGTTGAAATAATGTAGACTACAAGATTGCCTTCTAGCCACTGGGAACACATGCAGCAAAACCCCAGCCTAGCTGGTGAGGCAGTCAGCTCAGGCTGGCGCAGTGCTGTGGTGCTGATGGTAGAGGATCCAATAGCAAGGGGAGGTTCTGACCTGTTCCCGTCACTCGAATTTATATTCTACTGGTGGGTGAAATAGTTCTGAAGTTTTCATTGCTTGCCTGATCTTCTGAAACAAGATTAATATTTGGAAAATATTTCAGTGCCTTCAAATGAAAGGGCCCAGAAAGGTAGAAATTATTACTGAAAGTAACCTATGCAGAAAACTATACTTGAGCTTTGCATAGAGTTGCTTGAGGTTTCTGACCAAAAGATTATGTAAAGATGAGTAAGTCTGTTCAGGCTCACTGAATGCATACTAGATGGAAAATGGTATGCAATTATGCTAGAGTCAAAAATAGCTAGTTACAAAGATTCATTATATAGATCAGGAATTTTCTAATTATTATAAAGGTATTTGGACCTGTCTGTATTTTATTATGCTTAAGTCCTAGGAATGAGCTATTAAAAAGCCTGTAAAATAAAGCTGTAAGAGACCAGAAAGTGACATCAAATAATGTGTGATGGTGTGAATTAAAGACCAAAATAATTTGGCCTTTTAATGTGCCAACCTTTGTTTCATCCCACCCCGCAGTGAGTCTGAGGGCTGGCTTCTGGGGAATTCATTTCGCCTGCACCCATGCTGAACCAGTGCTAATGAAGTTGAGGGAAGAGCTGTGCAAACAGCTAGAGATATCTTGGTGTGCATAGACGTACACTGATATACTTAGAGCTATTAGAAAAGCTGACTATATATAGCTGAGCAGCAGCTGTTGAGTACAGCATAGCCACTGAACACATTTAAAGAGCGTAAGTGGTGAAGCTGCAGAGGAATTAGTTAACAAGGTACGAAAGGGCAGAGTTGACTAAGAGTCATCGGATGAAGTACTTCAGACTGGATCAGGAGAAGCTTCCTGTTGGTTTAGGCTGCAGAATAATCTCCCAGGGTGAATATGTAAATGTGTAAAATTAGTCTAGAGGAAGAATGCTGTAATGTGTAGTACCTGTTGGAGCAATTTTGCTGTTGCGGGATGTGGAGCAGATGCACAGGTGTATACTGCTCTGGAGTATTTTCATCATTTGAAGATTTTTGGTTTGCTTTTCTTAATCAACACCTGTATTTTGATAGTCTAACTTATGTTTTTTAATTGAGTGAAAATGTTGAGCTTTGCAACTTTAAAGTACAAATTTTATACGTCTCTACATAGACAAAATGGGGAGTTTACAGATGCAGTAGGAATATTGGATAAAAGTTGGGATTTACAATCTGATTGGAAACATTTGCCCGTTGGCTGTTGAGGTTACCCGTAATTGTTCTTAATTGGTAATTTATCTCTGTCTCTGATGATCCTAATTGTTAGTGCAAAGCTTGGCACTGCCAGCAGAGATAAGGGTACTGCAGCACAAGGAGGGAAGGGGTCTTTCATCTCTGCCATCCCTTGTCCAGGGCTTACTGTACATGCAAATTCATCGGTTCCTCCAGTGGGCAACATTTGCATATTTTGAAGAGGGTGAAATCTGGTAGTTAATGGCATTGTACGCTGCAGGGGCCCTTCTGCAGCTCAAGGATCTGCAGGATGGGACCATAGTGGCTGATGTGGCTGCAGCCCTGATAAATATGTAGGGGAATGTTCTGCAGAAGGGTATGAAAAGCTTTGCTGATTGATTCTCTTCCTGCCCCCTCTGTCTTAGAAAGATCCAGGCTGGCTAATCCTTATGAAAACAGCATGACTAATGTTCGCCTGCTGAACAGATATGTTGGATAAGATTTTTTTGGCTGTTGTTTTCAGCTGTTACTTACTGGATCAATAAAAGCGATTTTCCAATTCAGGGCTAATTTTTTACCAACATGCTGCATAGCATGTAAGGTTGGAGTATTGGTTCTGCTCTTTTTCAGAACAAGTTAATTTAAAAATGGTAGTTAGAGTTTCCAGCTCAGAATTAGTTTTTCTCTAATACTAAGAAGAGATGCATCTGGAAGAAACACTTTGGGGGAAGAGAGAATTTTACTTCAGAACCATTGCGTTACACACTGCCCATGGATACTTAAATTTTAACTGCTTCTGTTTAAACAGTAGTCACCTAACTATCTACGATATTTCAGTGACAAATGCAATGACAAAATTTAGTAACAAAATGCAGAGTGGTTTTATTATAATCCTAGTTCAGTTTCCATTGAGGTCTGTGAAAATGCTGCTGTTGACTTTACTAGGCATTGCTCATGCCCTCTGTAAAGTGCACTGTGCTATTTTGTGACCGTTTGGAGAATGTTTCATGCAATTGTGGAAGGATTGCAAGCCATTAGCAAGTGTATTCATAAATAAAAGAGAAGTTCCAATGCCATTCATTCGCTTTGCACACAACTCTCTTTGTCTAGTTCTTCTATGAACTTTTGGGAAAAGTGCATATAAATTAGACAGACAGACAGATGCACACACACTCTTAATATACATTACATTCTTTCCCCCTACGGCCACTCTTCTACCCCCATGTGGGTTTGACTGCGCACTTAAGATAAGAGTCTCCATTCTAAAAACACTGCCGGTATGAGACTTCTGGAGTTCTGTCTCTACAGTTGGGTAAGATACAGCTTTAAATGAGTAGAATCATGCATGTATCATTTAATAAATAGGAACCTCCACCTACCATCAGCAGAATTTTTGCAGGATAAGAACAAAATAACCAGTAAATATTCTTCCATTCACATTCATTACAAATGAACTTTACATGCCAGGGATATTTCAGGATATTGCCTATAAAATATGCAGTTCATGGAAGTCCACATAAAAATCAAATGCCATTAACTTTGAAAAGCTTTAGGTTCAGTCCCAAAATAGTGTAAATCCTCATGTTCCATTTCTCTCAAAGTCTATGCATCTGTACATTTTATTCATATTTATAGCAAAAAAGAAAATTATATACACACTTTATGATTCCCCCTTCCTCCTTTACATATGCAGTGCATGGGGAAAAATGATGAAAGGCATATCTTTTTTTCTTATTTTTTTTGAACAAACATTCAGCATTTAATGGTGAAGATTTCTTAAAAAATTAAAAGACATTTCTCTTTATCATTAATAGGGTAAGGTTTTCCTTCTTTAAAGGATGAATTATGTCCTTCCACTAAGAATCTGGCTTTTGGATAGCTGTGTCAATGATAAGAGTTCCTGGCAATAGAAGCTTTCTGACACTCAACTGCTAGTATGTTAAAAGAATAATAGGAACAGATGTTTTCAGTTCTTAAAATGTATTGAATAAACGGTACATCCACTTGTTATTTCAATTCCTTTGAATTTTAGTGAACTCATTGGGGGCTAGGGTTTCAAAAGAGCTTAGCCCACTGTAGTCCCATTGTTCTTGGTATAAACTGATGATGAACACGTTTGAAAACCACAGCTTTTAATGCCTAAAGGGGAGCTGCTAACTACTGACGCATCTGAAAATCTGGCCCACGTTTCTGATCACTGAATACTGATCGTTACAGCGGGTTCATACGTGCAATCTCTGAGTAATACCCTGCATTTATCTGTGATTGGATATATGATGGCTTCTTAATTTACTATTGCACTAGGCATTTTAATTTGAATTATGCTAATAGTATAGGATTAACTGTGGATTATGATTCTAGCATTTATTTTCCTAAAAGCAGAAGAACCAGTTCTTTTGCCTTTATAGTCTCTTTCTCCCCTCTCATTCTGATATATTACGTTTTGTACTCAGGACTGACCTGAGATTTTGGTGAGGTTTCTTGTATAAGCTGATGCAATTGCTTAGGGAAAGGAATTGTTGGCTATTAAAGAAGAAGAGACTGGGATCTTTTTATATTCTGATGACACACTTTTATGGTGCTGAAGTGATTTGCAGAAAACTGATTTGAAGGGGCTCTTGCCAGCATTACACAGTGAGCAGGTCTGGTTTTGCCGTCGTTCCTCTGTGATAGAATAAGCCACATGTACTTTGCTTTTGCACTCTTGGCTCAAACACATATAGGAGGAATCTAGCGCTCAGGGTTGTATTAAAACCCTCATAAAGGGTAAAGAATAAATAATACACGCAACAGGACTGAGCCTTTGTGTTGGTCCTTGCTAGAGGGAATAGCGGGAGGCCTATGCTGTCTGCTGTCTCCAGTACTGAAAAAAGCTTTGTAGTGGTCTGAGCTTGCTCTTCCTGAAGCATAACCTCTCCAGAGATCTCCTCCACTCCCAAGCTACAGACGGGCTGGAAACACAAATCTGCCTTTTTATGTCTGCACTTGTTTCATTGTGTAGCAACCTCGGATTCTAATGGCATGCGGCCCGTTTGCATAAGTGACTTGCTACTGAATTCATTTGTATTCCTCCAAATCCCTCTTTTGCTGCGTTTTTGTGGAGTGCCTGATGTTTCTGATGACTTTGTCTTATAGCAGCAGTCTAAAATTTGCCTTTTTCTCACTTTTTCCCTCCAGCTGATATTATTTCTACAGTCGAGTTCAACCACACTGGAGAGCTGCTGGCTACTGGTGACAAGGGGGGTCGGGTTGTTATATTCCAAAGGGAACCTGAGGTATGTGAGTTACCATTGCAGTCCCAATAGCTTGCTACAGCCTATTTTTCTTTTTAATACTTTATTTGGATCTAACCAACACACTTGTTTATATTCTCAAGATTTAATAAATACTGAATGTCACCTCTTTGGAAAGGAAGTGAAAGAGGGTAAGAGTCTTTTATTCAGAAGTTTGCTCTTCTTCCTGTCCCAAACAAAAATGCTTCAAAGTTCCAAAATATTAAGCTAAGAAACAAGAAGATTGTTTTTGCTTTATTTATATGTTTTTATTGATAGCTTTTGCCTGTTTGATGGAACCATTCCATTTAAAACAGTGCCTCTGCTGTGATACCTTTTCTGCTTCACTCTTAGATTCAGTCCATCTGCAGTATCTTTTGTACAAAGCTTTACTGAATAATCAACATTTCTTTAAAAATTCTGTCTGTTATTAAATGTTGCTTCAATACTTACAGGAAATTTCATTTCTGTAAAAACAAATCTGTCAATATCATGCTTTAAACCAGAAATTAAATTACACTTTCAATATTTCTGTGTTTATAATGCTGCTTATCTTGCCCAAGAGCTGGAGATAATATATTACCATCATAAAACACATGTTTTTGTTTTCTTATTTTCCACAGAGTAAAAATGAGCCTTACAGTCAGGGGGAGTACAATGTTTACAGCACTTTCCAGAGCCATGAACCTGAATTTGATTATTTGAAGAGCTTGGAGATAGAGGAAAAAATAAACAAGATCAAGTGGTTACCACAGCAAAATGCAGCCCACTCACTTTTATCCACAAATGGTAAGACAGAAGAGACTATATAGGATGTATCAGCATTTTGCTCTTGTGCATTTTAGTGCTGACTATATACACATAAATTCCGGGTTCATTTTTAAAATTTTTTCAGTAATTTCCTTCATCAGAGTTTACTGAGGCTGTCATGTTGACTCTGATATCTGTTATTATTATATTTTATTCATAGCTATAGCCTTTTTCCTATTGACTCTCCATAGACATTTAGAGAGCTATCCCTTGCTGCTATTGTGCAGTGCTATCCTGAAAGTAACTGTGAAAATGGCATCACCTTACTGAGCAGTGGCGTTTCATTAGGTATTTAGCATTTTGTCTGCTGTTTGTCATAATTTTTATCCTTTATAGATACGTAAATGAATGTAGGTGAGAGAGGTGAATTTTTCTTTTCATTCATTATCATCAGAATGGTTTATTTAAGTTCTGAAGAGTTACACAAGTCTTATACAAGGAAGGCAGTAGGAATAATATTAGGATATTGACACTGATTCATCTTTCCAACATGCTTAAGACTTATTGATTAAAAAAAAATGCAATATCATAGCTAACAAGGGATATGCAGATGTGACATAGTGGGAAGAAACTGAATAGATCCTAAGACGTGCAGGTATCATTTAGGAAATACTTGGACACCCACAGCCTTTATTACCGCTGAAGATGCATAAGACAAAAATATCCAGTTTAATTCTTACATCCCATTGTAGTCAAAAAAGAATTTCTTTTGTAAAAATTGGGGAAGTTTTGGAATCACTGATAGAAAAGTAATGTAATCTCATCTTTGGGAATTAACATTTTAGAGCAAAGCGATTATCTCTAGTTAAACTTTACAGCAATAAATAATACCCACATTAATCCACAGTAGATAGCAGTTTATTATTTTATGTTTCATAATCTGTTTTCCTTAAAGTTGTCTTTTGATTTTTTGGGGGGTAGTGTCACAGTAGTTGGAATGAAACATATCTGTTATAGTTAGCTGTAATCTGTGCTAGTTTAATGATTCATCAGCTAATTAAGTTTGCAAGTTTACTTCTGCAATTCTCCCTAGTTCCAAATATCCCTCCTACATCAAGTAACTTTTATCTAAGAACTGCTTCTTCCAAGAGCATGATACAAAAGCAGATTTAAAAAGGTAAACCTCTCCCTTTTCATTTTAAAATTTGTTTTTGGAATCACTGAGCAATATACCCCAGTCCTCAGATACGCTGCATTTACAGCTGCCCTAATAGACCTCACTTTTCTGCTTAATGTTAATATGGGAGGGGAGAAGGGAGGATACCTTGAAGTAATCAGTCTCAGTGTTGCTATGGGTTAATCCAGTTTCAGCTAACATTGAGCCAGCCTAGGATCTGGCGAAATGCTTTACCCCCTGTTTTCCCTCCTTCCTAATTCTGGAGCATCCATGCAGACGTTTTCCGGGGAGGAGAGTGGAAGTGGTGCCACTGACATTGCTGGTGGCTGTTGGCTTTGGGCTTCGGAACATTTTTTGTGTCCAGGAGAATTCCAGACTTCCTGGCACAGCAGGGTTAAAATCTGGAGATTAATCTCATGGTATACTCTTGAAGATAGTTTTAATTTTAGGATACAGAAGGCCTATGCTGAATTCCTTACTCTCAGGGATTTCCTGTGAGAAGTCATTTACAGTGTACATCAATTCCACATTTATAAAGTGGGGATGATAGTATTTTGCTACTTTGTAGAGGATCGGTACACTAACAGCTACACACGCTCACATCGGTCAGGTTGTAGAAACTCCTTGACTACTAGTTATACTTATTTCTGAGCCTGGTATTTTAATGGAATTTTTGAGATCTTGCCATGCAGTAGATTAGGATCCAAAGCACAATTTTGGTCAGAAAAATGAGAATGGATAAACAGCATCCTATTATTCTGTAAAACTTCTCCTACGCACCATGGTCTTTCCCCAGATACGAATGGATATTGCCTACTGAGTTGGCTGGAAAAAGCATCTGTGTGTTAGGGAGCATGAGGGGAGAGTCCATCTAAATTTCACCCACAATATGTGAGAGTCGACTGGTCTGCACCTGCCCAAATCTGTTTCCCTTTAAGGAAGACCTTTGTCTGAGGCCGTTCCTGCGCAGGTCTCCTCACTACCAGAGCAGGTCTTAATTCCTTTCCAGTTCACACGTTACCATCAAGTTAATCAGCTAAGCTCTGATTGCAACATCTTAATTAATGGATGCAGAAGGAGACCAAAGGGGCTTTCAAATCCCGCTGTAGATTTGCAGTGCTTACAGTTAGCAAATTCCTGGTTTGCCTTGTAAAGTGAACTAATTTTGTTGTATGATAATAAATTATTGTGATTCATTGGTATCCTTTGCACCAGATATATTGGGGAAAATTTCCAACGTGAGCTACATGGGATAGATCAGAATTTGGCCCATACAGATCCTTTCATCTGAGCGTTTGAGACTACTTACCAGACAGTAATTAATTTAAACTTCACAACACCCTTGAGACTGAATGAATACTGAACCTCACAAAGACATTTCTATACTTTGCAGAACATAATCGTGCTTAGAGTTTCTCAGGAGTTTTTAAAGTCTGGAAGGCAAATGAAGGAGAAGAAAACCAATAGGTGCGATACACTAATAAATAAGAGTTTTCCCTCAAGAAAGGGATAGGTTTATCAATAGCAGTCAAGTCTAACAATGGAAAATATGCTCTTCACTCTTTCTGATCATGTGTTTTAGGATTAATTTAGGATATTGACAAATCTTACAATAGATGAGCAGGAATGCACTATTTACACTAATCAAAGTCTCATGTGCGTGACATGACCTGAATGTATTTTTAGTAATTAATTAATGAATGTGATTGATACAAATGAAATGTATTGGATATTTAAGTGGAGTTTCTCGGTTGCAGATTGGAATATCCTCTAGTTCTGCAGACTGGTCAACTGTAGGATTTTTGTTGCTTGAGGATTAGCAAAGCAAAATCTTTAGGAGATGCATAATAGTAAAAACATTGGGATTAGTGGATTTATTCATTTTAAGACAAAAGAAGGTCCAAATTAAAGTTGCTATGGAAATGAAAAGTGATTTGTTTCCTATGATTCCTACATCCTGCCTTTAAAATAATTTGTACTAGCATTTGAAAAGAAGTACTTGGATGACACACGCTGGGGAAGAATTTTGCTCCACTATGTGCTTTGGGGAAGGAGAGGTGAAGAAAGGGAGGGGGAGAGAACAAGAGATGATGCAGGAGCTGAGATTAGTGAAGGCTCTGGTGGCAGCTAAAGTGCGGAGGCTTTGGAAGGACATTGGCTGCTCCGTGAACACATGAGTAAAACAACTGCTAGAAGCTTGGAGAGAGGGTTTGGGGTTTTTTTTTCAGGGAATTGACCTTTTTTCAGCTGACATTGGTTTTTCTGCCTAGGGAATGTTAATGTTGGCAGATTGGGTGCATGACCAGAGTGGGAGTAGCCCACAGTGTCAGGGAAATCTGTGGCTTTAACTACTATAGAAAAGAGGAGAAACCCCATCTAAAATGTTTAAAATGCCTATTTGTAGGCTTCATGGGCTCTTTACTGTACTAGAGGCATCATTATTCTATCATACACATGCTTCATCTGTAATGAAAAAGGAAAGAGTTTAGATTTAATTCCATTCCCTATATGATTGGGATATTTTTCTCCCCACTTCTCTCTCCTACCCTTACCACACATTCCTTTCAGTTTCTTTTCCTGATGATTTCCCTTCTTAGGAGGCAGAAATGCTTCTTTTTTCACTCAGTCTTCCCTTCGCTGGAGCTTGTGATGTTACACTTAAAAGCACTGCCTATTCCTGCAATAGGCCAGCTATCATTGGTCTCTCTGTCTACTCCATGCTTTTCTTGTGCTGTTTATGAGAAAACTGGCTTTAATAGCAAGATTATTTCCCTACAAAGTCAAATTGTGAAGCCTGAGCTTCACGCAGTGATCATTTAGCATTTTTGGTCTGTTCCACCTGCAAACTGCTGAGTTTGGTATGAGAGCATGTGCTGCATGCAGTCTGCCAGCTGCCAGGAACCTCTGACTCGCTTTGAAGGTATGGGATGTGCTTCGTGAGTATCTTTTCAGTTGGGAACATTGTTTGGACCTGCAAAATTAAGAGACCCAGACTGCTTCAACATAGGACTTGGCTAAGCCAAGATGCAAAAACTTCTTTAGGGAATAATTATTTTGTGAAATGTGAATCACTGAGTTCAGAATTCCTATGCTAACAGAAAACTGTTTTCTTATAAAGATAAAACTATCAAGTTATGGAAAATTACTGAAAGAGATAAGAGACCAGAGGGGTACAACTTAAAAGATGAAGAAGGAAAACTTAAAGATCTTTCTACAGTAACATCACTACAGGTAAGCTGCTGTCTTTGTTCAAAATACATTTTTTTTTCCTGTACAAAGAAGCAGATCATCGCACTGACTCAATTAAAGATTTGAATATGTACCTAATGTTAAGCAAATGATTATCCTTATTGGAGTTTTAGTTGCCTGATACAGTCTTGAATCCATCGCACATTTTCCAAGTCACAAATGCTTTATCATATAATGGCCAACACAAAAACGTTGAGAGAGTTTATCATCAGTTTTATTCTTCCTGATAAAATTCTCTCAAGCATGACTTAGCATGCTTTCGCACAGGATTCTTTAACTTAGTGTGCTGGAAACTGTCTACGCAAAAATTAATTTTAAACAGTGTTCTTGCCTCATTCAGGGCAACTGAGTTAAAGACAATACACCAAATTTCAGTCTCATCTTTATTGCAGTAATATAAAAAAATTTTCAGTAGACCGTGCTGCAGTGAATGCTAGTGTCTGCACAGCTGAGGAGATGCAGTCATGGAGCTCATAAGAGCATGTATGATATTGTAATAGATTTTTGCTCTCAGACTTTAATGGCTGAATTCACTTCTGGTGTTTTGGCAAAGGAGATGGCTAAAGGTAAGAACTGGAAGGCAGTGTTGTATGCTGCTAGTATTTCTTCATTGTTTAAAAAACAAACAAAGAACCCCCATCTCCAAAACAAGCCAATACTGTATGTTGTGAAAAAACTCTATATGAAGAGGAACACATGAATGAACTCCTGATCTGTTACATATGATTAGGCAATCAAAACCATTTGGGATAGCTTATAGCTTGAGAATTCAAAGACTGAGCAAACCATTGTTTTTTTAATTGATAGGCCATTCTTTTGTTCCTTTAGTGGCAGGCTAATCTCCAAGCAACTTATCTGTGTTCTTTTATAAACTATCTTGTGAAGTGATGTATGATAGATTGTTTTCAGTGCATGTTCAGCTACATTGAATAGCCCTAATCATGAACCACAGCCTTACTGTATTTAATGCTTTACCAAGAGGGAATAAATTGACAGGGTCTAGTTATTGAGGCGTGACATTGAAGTGACAGGGAAATAATGAGAGCACAATGGTCAGTGATAGTCTGTGGTTTATTCTTTTTAGAAGTACGTGCATATGTACAGTATGTCATTGCCCATATTGGCTTTGTTTTTAAGAATTCATTTTTGGGGAAGTTGCACCCTTTTTGCTACTTTTTTGAGACATATACATCAGGTAGCAAAATAAATACTGTCAGTGATTTACAATAGGCAACAACTCTTCAGGGACACCAAAATACTAGGACTTCACCGTCTGCTTGCCAGTGCCAGAACCTCCTGCATATGTGGGACAATAACTCCTGCTGTGGGACTGGCTCATTCTGTGGCAGCCACCAGTGTGTCCCTTCTGACAGTCCAGACTTTCCATCACACTGCCTGGCCCTCCATGGCTCTTTCTGTCTGTGCCTTCTCTCTTGGCAGGGATGGCCTTGCCCAGCTACTCATCCATGGAGAAATTCAATTTGCATGCACTGCTGGGAAGTTCTATAATGTCACCGTCTTTGAATGCTTGCTCTCGTCCAGGCTCTTATCATGCCAGCAAAAATTTATCTGAAATTCTTACTCTCCTGGTTTGTGTTTTGTTTTTTTGCAGGTGCCTGTATTGAAACCTATGGATTTGATGGTAGAAGTAACTCCCCGGAGAATCTTCGCTAATGGTCACACCTATCATGTCAACTCAATATCTGTCAACAGTGACTGTGAGACATACATGTCAGCGGATGATCTCAGGATTAACCTCTGGCATTTAGCAATCACAGACAGGAGCTTCAGTATCCTTTATTGTGATTCCTTGATTCGTGTTGTTAGTATTGGTGAAGTTTAAGAGGGCCTTTAAGATTAATTTTTTTTTGGAGATTTTAAATATATACCTTACACTCATCAGAATCTCTGCCGTGCATGTAACAGAAAATGCTCAGACATCATAAAAGACAGCTAAGAGCTAATAAAAAGCAGGGAATTTGTGTGAAAAATACAAATCTCAGAGTTGGTTAACTGCAAATAACCAGGAAACTGATGCCAATGGAATGGTAACTATCCACATGACTATATTCTCTCTATATTCTTATTTCCTGAAAACATTTCATACTTTAATTTCTCCACACTTTTTTTCTGAAAGATCAGTCCTTACCCTGCCTGTGCCCCCTGTTCTCCATCATCCTGCTTCCCAGAACCCTAATGTCTGAGCTGGGCACAGTTTGGGTTATAGGCTCAGCTGCTTCATGCAAGTTGTTGTGTTTGCAATTAATGCAGTCATTTCTATATCAAGTGCTGGTACTCTCCTGAAAGCTGTGTTGTGGGATCATTGCAGTCATCTGCGATGCTGCCCTCCGCACAGCAACAGGATGGCTTGGAAGAGGAGCAAAAGAAAATGGAGCCAAGAAAAGTGATTCTCTGTGTTTGCAGAACAAAAAGGGACCAGTAAGAAGAGAAGTAGGTTATTTCATGGGACCAGCTCAGAATACTGCATTTCTTTGGTGATTTCTCTGTGGATTTGTATGAGGGAGTGTTAGACATCAAAGTGAAGTTGTTGACCTACTGAGTGCAAATTTCTAAAAGAAAGCACAAAAGTGAAGGGAAGCTTGTTTTTTCCCCTGTTCCTGATGGTCTTCCCCCTCCTCCCCAATCACAAATCATCTATGGAGCTTGATTCACACTATGTTAAAATCACAGGAAGAACTTTCATTAAGTCAAATAAGTCTTAATGTCCTTAAAAAATAAAACCAACTGAACTACGTTTGCGGTATTGAATGGAGGTGCTTCTACATGGGGATTGTAGGGAATATCTCAATTAGTTTCCAAACTCATACTCTTTTTCTGTCTTCCACCTGTCTAGATTAAGCATGTTAAATTGTGCTCTGTTCAATAAGATTGTTTTGGGGACCAATTTCTAAGTGGTCCCAAATATATATAAGTTTTCATCCCTTAGAGTGTAGCTATGCCTGCCTTTAATATTCAAGCAACAGTACTACCGTCCTTTAGTATGAGAGAACAGAATGGGAAAATTGTTTGCCAGCACACCTGTATGCGGCAGCAGCAGTAGCGTGGCTGCTGACAGAATCCTTCTCTCTGTAGCTTCATCCTTTAGTCTTGTGCCTGTTCTGGATGCTTCTGTAGATGCCTGCAATATATTTTTCTTCTCTAACCAAAACAGCAAAGCAGTGAGTTAGACCAAGCATGGGAATCTCTGTATGTCTGCGTATGATAACCAGACCAGGTTCCAGGTACTTATGTAAGATGAGTCTTTGCTTTTGGCGATCCTTTTTGTTATGTGAAAAGCTGTTTTAAAAAATATGGATTGCCAAGAGAAACATCTCTGACAACTTTTTAAAAAACAAATATATATTTATTACATTTCATGAGTACGATATGAATTTTTATTAAGTGATTTCCCATGCTAAGAGCTTACTGACTGAAAGAAATTGCAGTCCCAAATGAATTTTTAAACCCCAAATATGTGTAAATTCTTGAAAATAAAAGGCTTACTATGGAAATATTGAAATAATCAGAGCATAAGTACTGTGAATATAGCAGTGAAGAATAATTGTTCATGTTCATGTTGAGCCTTTTATCTTCAAAACCTTTATACACATTGATCAACCAGTCCTTACAAGAGATTAAAAGATTGGTAGATAAATTTATTTGTCCCCTAATTTACAGATGAGGAAATTGAGTTGGAAGGTTTAAAGAAACTGCTTATGAAAACCATACATTTCATAGCTGTGGCTAACTGTTTTATTTTATTTGACCTTTTTATGAAAACTCTTGTATGCAGTCTTCAGAAGTGCTTGGCTTCCAAAGATGTTTCAAATTCTAGCAAAATACTAGGAAAGAGCTGAAAAACAGACTTTCTCTTATGATCGTAACTGCTACCATATACCTGATGGAACAGCATGGACAGCACAGATATTTGGGATTGAATAGCTCTGTTCAGGATGTTATTGCTTCTACTCCTGTATGTTTAACTGTTGTATTCAATCACAACCGTGAACTGTGTTTAAGCATCAGCACATTCCCTTTGTGTAATATTTACTGATAAAATGTTTTGAGAGTTTGTGATTGAATCATTGTTTTAACTCTTAATACACTACCCAGTTCATGTATAGTAGAATGCTCAATTTCCGGGTATTTTCTAAGATTGCTGAAGAAGGGGAAACGAAGAGTATGTTTCTGAGTGTTAGGATAGGAAACAATTCCTGTATCTGGGATAGAGGCTTTAGGATACTTACCTGGATAACTTTGGGATACCTGCATTTGTATCCTGGATTCAGATACAGATATTACTGCTGTTTTTGGGTGGGCTTGAATGAACACCTGGCAGGTTTGTGATGCGAGAGTTTAGGCAGTGATAGGAGAGAACATTAGGTAAATGAATGCTCACTATTAGGAGACAAACAGTTCTGGCTACACAGGCCACGTTGGCAGCAGATTGACTTTTGTGGCTGGGTACCAGTACATATTCAAGGGTGTAGTCCAGTGGATTGTATCCACTTCAGACGATGCAGATTTTATTTGTACTCAGCTGTCTGATCCAGAGCATCAGACAGATAAGTTTTACCTACTGAACTTATGGATGAACAGAAAGTTGAGATAGGTGTTCCAAAATAGGAGAGCAGGACAGCTGGAAGGAGGAGATGAGTGAGTTAAACATTTATCAGGCTTTCAACAGATATCTTTTTGTCCCTGGAGAACCTTGTAAGTCCTTGTAAAATTGCAGGGGCACATGTTCCACTGTATTTCAAAATCTGTCCCATAAGGAAACTCCATTTCTGTCCTGTGGAAAACTCAGTTGCATAAAGCACTCTGGGAAGTAGATTAGCCTCTGGTTAAAAAAAAAAAAAAAAAGTGGGGGGGTGCGGTTTGCAATTAGGACTAGACATATTAAAATGAAAAAACTGTGCCAAGCAAACAGTTTAAATTATAAATGAATGTTGCTGGGCTTGGTGCCTTCCGCTACACACTTAGGAAGACTAAGGTCGGACAGTTTTAAAAATGCTCAGCTCGTACCTTTGCTAGGTGAAAAACAGAAGTGAAGCATCTTGCTGTTTTATGTACAAGGCTTGATTCCTTGAAATACATGTTTAAAACTATAAATAAAAAATATTTTAGTCTGAAGTAGCATTTGTTAATAAGGAATCTGGCAGTGATATGTATTTGTCTTTCTACTTTCCCTCTGAGGCAGCATTGCTACATACAATGAACTGCAATCTGTTTACCTGAGAGGCTGGTTGTGACAGTGACACAAGCAACAAATACAGCGTTAGAGTTTCTGGACGTTCAGCCCATATTTGAATGTCTTTACAGATTACATGGGAAATGCTGGAGAAAGACTGTCAGATTAGCAGCACTATGCTGAGTTTTTTTTAAGTAAAATAATTTGCCTTTTGGAACTTTATTTGAGAACAGTCAGGTTTTAGCCATTATTTGAGCAGTTTTACTGAGAATTATTCATTTCTTTGCTTAATGAAAAGACAAAGCAATGCAGATCTCTAAGTTAATTCTCCTTCTGGCTCTTTTGGAAAGTATTTTAGATCAGCTTTGCAAAATTGACCGGAGTATTTGCCTTAGGTAAAGCCTTAGGCAAATAAAATATAATTAGTGATTTTCTGTTTTGCTCTTATTAGCATAAACACCAACTGAGGTGAGAAGCAGACAAGTGAATTTTATGCTATGGCTAGGTACATTTTTGTGAGCAATATGAGAGACTTCTGTACATTGCTTCTCACTTGCAAGCAGATTTGCTCAGTATCTTCTGGACAGGAGGAGGGAAGGGAGGGGAGGTGAGAGGAAAGGAAGGGGGAAGGTCAGTTAGTAAATAAGGATGCGTACGAGGCTTTCTTCGCTGAAAGGTTTAATGTGTTTGGTTGTGTTACAGAGAAAGAGAGTCTGTGTCCTTAATTGTAGAAGATATTCTGCACTGCAAAAGAAGTGAGGTAGAGGTTGCTGCATTTGTTAATGTTCTGTCTGAAATAGCTTAGCAGTGTTGCCCATAGCTTAAGCCTGTAGATAAGTCATCTTGGGTGTAGTGAAAGAGAAAACAGGACTGCTGGAAGCATACTGATAAGGCTTACTTCACATCAGCAGCAATCTTCGGACTATCTAGCTGTACTAAATATTCTTTATGAGAATGTATTTGGATTGCTCACACAACTATGTAGCTCTTAGCACTTGAGCTCCCTTCATTTCCTGGTAGCACACTATTTCACTCTAGAGGCTGTCATGGCATTGCTATGGAAACAACATCCCCAGTTCCAGTATGTACTCATCTTGAGACTCGTCTTGACTAAAATACTCATTTCTCAGTCAGATCAATATAGGCCAGGGTTATCCTGTTTTAATAAAAAAAAAATTCCTTCTTTTGTGTCCCAAAAGGGTTAAGCTAATTAGCAAATCACCATAGGGCCTTTTTATAATCTAATGTATTCTGATATTTGAGGCATATCATGCATATTCACATCGTTAGGCACTGTATCTTGGGGAAGTTAATTTACTTAAGAAGTAAATAGCAACAACAAAAAAGCAAAGGCTTTGTAAGATCAAAATAAGATGGAGACCAAGTTAGTGGCAGGTATGACTGCACCTGAATAACACAGGGCAGACACAGGGTGCTGGGAAGAGCCCCAAGGCTGGGGAAGGTGCCTAGGCTTGCACAGCTTCTGTTGCCTGCTCCAGTGCTATGCAATTGAATGCTAAGCTGAAAACAAATACGCAGGATTCTCTTGGCATCTGTGGAGCAGTAAGATGGCAAATTTGTGTCCTCGAGAGAGATAAGGTTGTTTCTATAAAAATTCCTCAGACATGATGACTGTGTGCAAGCTGCATTCACAGTGCATTCTCTGCCCCCTTGAAAAAATGCCTTGAGTGCATGACAGCCCGCTTCCCCCCAGAGCACTCTTTTCCTCAAGCATTCACCTTCTGCTTCGAGAGTTTACAGACATGATTTCTCTTCTTTTGAGGCCTCTATATACTACACTTTAGCACTTCTTGCTCTATCAAGGAAGGTTCTGCCAGATTCATGTTTTTAAAAGGTGTATACTACACCATGGAGCCAGATTCCAGTTGAGCTGCTTCTAGCTAATGTGAGTAGCTTTTCCTCACATTTGTGTTCTTCTTTTATCCTTTACTTCCCAGAGCCTTGCCTTCTCCTGCGTCGTCCCTCTCTGTCTCTTGCTTTTTTAACAGCAAAACGAGGATGCCTGCAAAGCTAAAATCAGGTCTGTAACTTAGAAGTAGGGGATTGCAGAGGTACTAACTACCTTTACTTTAGGGGCGCAAGCTCTTGTAGAATATAATTGTTGAGGAATGTTTTCTTTGCTCTCCAAATGAAAACACTCCTAGGTGAACAAGTGAGGGGGAAAAAAAATAGCTGTTTTCAACAGGCTGATTAGATTCTGGATTAATGTAATATACTCTTTGGTCTCCATTTTTTCAACAGAGGAATACTGGCCTTCTAATAAAAATAAGAGTCAACAGTAGGAAAAAGATAAAGATTTTGATACATAATTTACATCTGACCAATATCAATTGGAGGTTTTCTGTAGAATTTGATGAACGTTGAATTATGTTCTACTGAAGACTGCTGACTAAAAGGACTCCAGTGCCCTATCCTGCAAAGCCATAGTGAAGAATAGTATGTAGGTGAGAAAAAATTTAAAAAAAGAAATGTATCATATGAAACTTGTGAATACACAAAATGCACACCAAGTATCAACACTTAACTTCTGGTTGCTGTGTTGCAGTTTGCCATTTCTCATCTGATATTTGGATTGCAAGCTGTTCATGATAAAGATCTTTCTTTCGCTGTATTACTGAAGTGCTTAACAAAATAAAATGCTTTATAATAATAATATTTTTAAATAGTTGTACTAAAAATTTTAAGTTAGTCAGACCTAGCGCCACTTAATGCTTATATAAACAAGGGTTGTTAGGGCCAAATAGGTGTGCTGGAATTTCAACCTAGAATCTGAATATCGCATGGTGAGATCCCATTTTACATTACTTCCATCCGTATGTGGGAATCTTCATTAGAAATAGTGGCAAAATGTTCAGGGGAGAGAGAGAAATCTTGTAAAAAAACATAACAGAACTGAAGAAATGGTAGGAAAACTATTTTATTTTGGGAAAATGTAAGTCAATACCTCTTTGCTCCAGAGAAGGGCTGTCGAACTGCCATAGTGTAATGAATGGGAGGGAATTTGAGCATCAACAAGAGGTTTGTTGCTAGGGATCAGTTGTTTTTTGCACAGAGCAAAATGTGTGAAGGTGGTTTTTTTGTTTTTTGTTTTTTTCATATGGCAACTCTAACCTTGCAAAAATGTAGTCAGAAGCAAATACTTTGTTGTCAGCTAAAAATGTTTGTTGCCAATGCTTAGTATTTAGTCATTTGATGATGAATTTAGGAAAAAAGTTGTGGCACCTGAGCCTATTTATCTCTCCCAAGAATTTTCCTTTTAAGTAACTGTTTTCTGAAGCAATGTAAAGGTTTTTCATTTGAAAAATGACTGTGCTAAATAGTTGGAAATTCATGGTTAGCTGTTTAGCAATGATTAGTCATTAATTTCAGGTTCTTTTTAAGTGGCCAAAATTTCAAAGTTTTGCAAAAGCAGTTTCCATTGACTTTATCTGTTCACTCTAGGATTTGAGACCTTTCAGCTTAGATAATTTAGGCATTAAACATAAATGATTTTGCAATTACCTATACAACTGTAGATACCAAATCACCCGATAATTTGAGAATTGTTTACACTAATATAATTCAGTGTTTAGTTTTGCTAAGATGTAAGGAGTAGGTTGGCATCACGTACTGCAGTTCTTATATAGTTCTTATCCCTAATGATGAATCTTTCTACAGCAGCAAGGCACTATATGTATGACTGGCTGTACTGCAGCAGATCATTAATCAGCACAATCACTGACTGTGTCCTGAGCCTCAGAAATAGGTGCGTGCTCCAGCATAAAGTGTACACAGTGTTGCTGATGGGACTGGAAGAAAGTTCTTTTCTATAAACACATGGTTGATACTTAAGGATGCTTAAGAGAATTCCTGAAATACTGAAAAACAATCTGTCATTTCTGGAAGGATTCTTTGCATTAAGTAGTATAAGCAATTCAGATTGGCTTTTTCTGATGCTCCAGAAAACTAGAGGATAAAGTTCTCTTCTATAATGAGGCATGACATATTTTCCATTTCTGACCAGTTATTTTCTTGCTTTTTCCACACTGATCATTTGAAGCTTTACAAATATGCTAAGATTATAAATGGTTGCCTGAGCTGAGCTCTTCAATACAGTATTTTGGGGCTTTTTTAGTTAATATTATGGACCTGGAAAAGCAAGCATGACTGTACTATTTGATCTGATTATGGTACCTATTGAGGAAGGAAGAAGGAGGTTTGCCACCGACAAGATAAAGGTCTGCACATTTGTATCATTTCTTGTCTAATGCTCTGAACCACCCATATTCAGATACTCTCCTTTAATTTTCCTCTTGGTAGTCTTAATCAGAAGTAAATCCTTGATTACATGAAAATATAAATCACTTTGTATTTTCATTAGTTGTTGGGAGAAGGACCAATGATTTCTTAATTGTGATGAAGAGTTCACAAATCAGTATCAGTAATAAACCCCAGTGGAAATTAAGATACAGGTTTGTAGTTGGATGGGTCATAATAACCTGAGTTTCCAAATATCAAAAGTTTGTGTGTTCTCCTCGGAGTTACAAAAGCTAGGAAGGTAACTGAATATTTGTTAGTAAATGTAAGAGTTAGAGTAAATTGAATTGGTGGATCATTGGAGGGGAAAAAAAAAGATACAGCAAAGCATACTTTGGCCTCTTTTTCTTTTTTCTCATACATGTTCATGGATCAGTTTGCTTTTATATGGTGTTTGTAACAGTAAATTAAGTCTCAAGCTGTTATGGTTTAAACAATATACAGTAGTCACTTTATGCTAAAATATTAACTACATACCATACATTGTACAAACAAAGCTAGGCAAAGTTCCAATATCAAAATTGTGCATGCACTGTAAAAAGTATATTTTAACCTACATTAAACTGGAGAAAGACAGCTCAAACTTAGAATAAAACCCAATCATCATTTTAATGGAGTTGTTAAGAAGTTTTAGTAGATATCAGTGATCAAATAAAGCCTGATTTTTCTTTAAACTGTTTTAGATTCTGTAGGGGTCCACACTAATTGGATATATAATACTAGATAAATAATAATTAAGAATATAAAAGGAGGAAAGTATTCTCTGACTGCTAGACTGGGGACCACACTGGGTCCGTGGGTGTGTGATTAAGCCATGCATCAGGCACCTGTTCTTTTAACCACTGTAGTCAAACATGGCATAAACCAAAGAATTTCAAGCTTGAAGCAAAATACCACATGTGACCGCCAGAACAGGATGAGGATTTTAGATATGCAATAGCTGGGAAATTCCTTGATGTGTGTTTTTGCTGGTTGTTAGGAAGTGTGCAATAGGGATTCTTTTATTTAAATCACACAGGAAATGTTATTAGTGTCAACTGAGGAATAAAATTAGTAAAAAAGGAAAGTATGTGTAACTCGTAAGTTGTCATCTTCTCCGAAATGTGTAAAATCCTGATAGTAAACAAAGCCTTTCTTGAACTCTAACAGATTCATTTGTAAGAAAAACTGTGTGTGTCACTAGTGCAAACTGCCAAGAGGGAACTGCATTTCTAGGATCACATAAAAAACAACTTCTTGTAGACGCTTACATAGATACAGCTTCTACAACAGTGTCGTTCCAAAGGATTGAGGCATTCAGTTGGCTCTTCTGCTTCTGTTGAGGTAAAACAATGTCCGGTTTGGACACGACATTATTTCTAACATGGTCATCATCTGTTGTCGACTATCTTAATTGAATACAGTTTTCACAGTTTTCAGGGCAGGGACAGTCTTGTGTTTATGCCTTATCTTGTGCAAATTTTGGTCTTTATCTATAACTAAATGCTGCAATCCAAATAATAGAAAATAATTATAACCAGTAAGGCTATGTGAATAGTGACTGTAAAGACCTAGAGGATGATTTGTTTTCAGGAAATACAGAGAAGTCTCAGCATCTTTTAGGAGACTAAGTCCAGATTTAGGGAGCTATGAAAACCATTAATAAATTTGCAAAAGTTGTCGTTCAAGACTTTTGGTTGGTTTTGTCTTTTGCCAGAGGATACTCTATTATCCTTGGCAGCAACAATTGCTTTTTAACTATTCTCATCACCTTAAATTGCCTCCCATCTCAGGAATTTGGCTATCAGCCAGTCAAATAGAAATGGATGAAAGAGCACGTCTGATAGAGGAAAGATATCAGAGCTAGCTAAATAGTATTTTAGCATTGAATCACTGTCTGAGACCATCCTGTGAGATAGCTGAAATGTGTGTTGTAGCAAAAGCAAACCGTACATTGCTGGAGCATTGGATATCAGTGTCTTCAGGGCATGAGATAGAACTATGAAAATACTCATATCTAGCTGTCTTCCAAAAATAAATGAATTGAAGGAGTTGAGTCTGACTGTGAAAATCTATTTATAGCATGTACCTTTGCATTCTTAGCAAAGACCAGTCTTTTCCTTTACCGGAGTTGCTTTAAAATAAGTTAAGGTGATTCTGTATAGCCTTGGGATATATATAGCCTTGGGATAATTACTGCACTGCAGATTTATTGTTTAATAAAAATATTAATTTGTTAATCAGAATACCTAATTTTCTTACTTATCATTCCTGTCCATACACAGTTTAAATGAATGTGATTAAGTTATTCTAATGCAGTTGTCCCCAAATGGTCTCTACCCATACCTCTTATTAAGTTGCTGCAGAGGTAAGGAAAAACATAGCCAGAAGCATTAAAATACGCTTGGTTTTCAGAACTGTACAGTGAATTGCAAAAAGGAAATTGGCTGGAATTTCAGCAGATGATAAAGAACAGGGTGAAATCTTGAGCCTGTAAAAGCATGCATACATACATCTCCATAGAGTGAATTACTTTCTAATTTACTTGGGACTGTTGTTCTGATCGTAGCAAACAAATGACTATCACGTACCCAGGAACGCTATTTGAAATAACATTATTTCAAGCTTTCTCCAGTTTGTTGCTGTTGGAGAGAGAGCGAATACTTAGTACTGCTGAAATGGACGTTAGCATCACAAGTCAGATTTCCTCTTTCAGCTTAGTAGCTTATTCCATTAGAATATTCAGGTTTTATCCAGAATTTGAGATCCTTCAGCAAAGAGGGACTTGGGAACTATAGCAAGGAATATTAAATTACAGCTAAAGGGTAGCATCACAAAACTGATGCTCAAGTAAGTAGCAGTCACATTTTAGCATAATGTGGTTGTAGTCAATGAAGTTATTCCTGTGGAAGAGTGTAACAGGATTCAGTCCAAGATTTATTGTTTTACTAATTTTATTTCTTCAGCTGATGAGTTTTAATCAGTATGGTGTCATTGTAGAAGCTTTTAAATCGCCTGCTTCTGTTTCCCTCTGGATTAATTTCTCATTGCACCATTTTAAAAATGATCCATTCTGTGTTGTCACAGGTGCAGGCGGTGTATCCAACTTGAAAAACATGTATTATGAATTTATTGGAAGTTAGGAAAAAAAAAAACCATTTACACAGTTCTAGGTACAATTATATGAAAAGATAATGTATAAATAATTCAATCAGCTTTGCCAGAGGGGAAGAATTCTCTTGAATGAGTCTAATTATTCTTGTTCCCATGTGAGTTTGGACTTGAAATTAACCTTGCAAAGCACAATCTTTTGCAGAGTGTTAACATAAAGAAGAACAAAATATAACTTGCTTTGCTCATCAGCTAAAGTCTTTTAGTGTGACAAGTATTCCATACAGGAATGGAGATGTAATAAAAATCCTCATATAGTCATCTCAGGCTTTGAAAGCCATGCAGTCTGCACCTCTGTCTTCTATGTGAGTCTTTAAAATCTGAGGCCCTGGAAGTTTTTGTTGCTGTTGAAGAAACCTGGGTAGTTCTCATTAGAGTAGACATTTCTATTTCTGTTATCTGTTATCACTATCCACACGGGGAAGGACTGCGTTTCCATAGTACCATTGCATATGAAATTGCAGTAGTTTGCTTTTAGGGCCTTTGGAATAAAAATGCTCTGTAAATGAAGGCAGTGTTACTTTTAACAAAGTTACAGGACCAGAGAGAAAAATGTCTATCATGACTGTTTTAATATTGAATATGAACTATGCGACTTGCCTGGAATATTCTGAAAATAGATCAAGCAAGCAAACGTCTGTGTGTTTACCACTTACTGAACCCCTTTGCTTTGGAGCAAATTTTTGATCTTGGTGTTTGAAACTTTTGGAATTTATATTTCTCTGCAGTGCCTCAATAGCAAGCTGATGGGCATTTTTGCAAATCGTTTTGGACAGATTAAGCAACTAGAAAATAAGTCCTGCTGAAAGGTTTTAAAGAGGTGTGTTATATAATTTACTACAGATAGTTTTGAAAACTTCACTTTGGAGATTCTGAGGAAAACTGAATCTGTTCTTCATTTTCATTTTCACATTGCTCATTTTCAGGGATTTCCAAACAAAAACATTGGTATAAATTCTGAATGAAAGCTTTTAGTAGTATTTTTAAAGTACCTATTTTTCAGAAACATCTGTCTAGGTATTTTAAAGTTAGTTGTGTTTGACTATTTATGTAACAAACATGCAGGGAAATGGAGAGCATAATGCTCTGAAAGACTTTTGGCTAAATTTTGCAAAAAATGAGTCTTTTATGACTTCAATTGTAACTTCAGTTAAAATACAGAGTTATTCTACTATACCATGGTGCAAATACTGCTCCACTGGGCCAAGGGCTTTCTGCAAGGTGTGCAGAAGATTAGATTACATACTGGGACAGAAGAATCCCCACCAGCATGCTCCAGTTGGAAATTCTGCCTACGCCTGTTAATAGGCAGATCTTCCTAAACTGTATGGGATTTTAATAAGTATTAAGAATAAGTATTAAGTATTGATGGTGATACCTGCTAATGTATAGATTATTCTTTAAAAAAAAAAAAAAAGAAGACTGACATATTTCAGTTGTGCTTTGCTGTAAGTTACTTGGGGAAAAAATTCCTGGTTAGTTTTAAGATGGAGTTTGAGAAATTATGTATGTTGTACATGTATCCAGGGGACTGGACATAGAAAACCAAGTAGGTCCCGTCCAGTTCTCTGTCATTGATTTCAAGAAGGTATTTTTGTGAATGATAAGAGTCTATGGTAGCTTATAATTTGTCCTTGTTATTATATTGAAGTTGTCCCCTTTCCTTGGAACAGTTGCTAGTAAGCAATACAAGGTGCCACTTATTATGCTACGAAAATGAATACTGTTAAACAGGAGCTGAGCTAGGTGACTTAATGGGTCTCTTCCATTCATAATTTATATGCACCTGAGGCACTTCTGGTATCTGATATGTTCCAAACATAACATTAAGCATCCCACAACAGTTTCAGACAAATCATAATTAATTACACATGCAAATGCATCAACTAAATATGACTTTGCAACTTTGCAGTGATTGAGTACTGTCCATTGAAAAATGTAGACATGCATAAGAAAACAGGCCTTCCTCTGTTGAATGACCCACTTAATTTTGCTCTCAGCTGAGTGTGTGTGTGTGTGTGTGTGTGTGTGTGTGTATACAGAGAGAGATTTCTTACCTCTTAAATTTGAATGTGCATATGGTTGTGGATAAAGTAGGCACCTGAATGTTTCTACAGATGAAAATGCAGGTATTCCTTTTAAAAAATGTACCTAAGATTCAGTTTTTAGTTAAATTGAAGTTTTCCAGTGACTACTTCTAAATTCATCATTCTCTAAGCAAATTAATGATTGGTATGTATATGAACAGGCCTATCTATGAGAAATTTTGGACGTGACACGAACCATTGTAAGTAATCTTTCCTAGCAGTGCTATTCTGCAAGTCTCTGCATGCAACTCTTATTCAAATATGGAGACTACTTTGAAGGCAGTTTCGCTTGTATATTAGATCTGTTTTTCTTTAACTGACATACGGCAAAGTCTGTGCCATTTACTAAATGTACTACAGTAAAAGTGATTTCCTAAAACGTGGCTGATTGCATTTAAAATGTTGGGTTGATTCTTTTTTCAAGTAATATTTGTATAATGGAGATTTGGGGCTTCTGATCCTGCTGCTTTCTGATTTTAATCTGGTGAAACTATATGGAGACAAAGTAATTCTGATGTAACAAAGATCAGAATTAAATCTCTTGAGTTCAGAATGAGTCTTTAGACTACTCTGCATTCTAGGGAAAAATTTCCAAAGGAGAAAAATATTAACAATAGAAAAACCTCTCACAACCAACCAACCAAGAAAAAAAATGAGGGAATACTTGCATGCTGGAAGTAATATGGGTAGGGAGGGGAGAGAGCACTATATTAGAACCCAGAGCTATGGCTCCTGCTGGCCATTAAACTGACCGTTGCCAAGTCTTTGCCACTTCATGCCTCAGTTTACTTATCTGTAAAATTTTGACACTGATACTGACTCTCCTTTGCTTTGAACTTAATGAATGTTGAATGTTTCCTATCACTACTTGTAATTTCTTGCCAAGTGTCTCCAATTCTGAATGAAACTTGTAATGGAAAGTCCAAGAATTGCAACTTTGGTTCAGAATTTTGCAATATTGTGTTTAAGTTCCATCACTCATTTGCCGTTCAGCCTTGAACAAATCTTGTTAGTCCCTTACTCTGTTTCTTATAAGCTGCCAATGAAACCACTGAAATATTGGTACCTAAACACATTTAAAGGATCTCAGTATTCACCTCTTGGTTCTTCACGTGTAATAAAGGTAATAAGTTCCAGAAGTACTCCAAGACTGTATTGAAAGAGAGCTACACCAAATGAATTAAAATCGTGTAATACTGATATTACATGAAATAAATGAATAAATACAATAATTTCTTTTAACAGAAAGAAAAAGAGGATGAAAAATTTTGTAAATTTTATGATGTTAGGAAACATTAATAGAAAGCTAAATTGGGCATGAATCTGGGTGAAGCTTTAGGGAGGAGCTTGTGAGGAAACATGGCCACCTTGTATCAACAGTGTTAAACGGAGCGTAAGTGTGAGGCCATTGCCCAAGGAGCAGCACTGCGGCATGCAGACCTCTTTTAATTATCCAGTCACCATATGAATATGCATTATTACCAGTAAGACAGGAGAATATCCTTAATATGTCACCCTGTCTCTGGGTAAGCTCGATGGCAATGTTAGCATGATTTTGGTACCTCTTGGTTACCTAATGGCCTAATTCTGTTTTCTGGCTAGTTCTAGCTGGGTAGCTGAAAAGCACATTGCTGCTGCAACCTCTCTGCTATGACCATTCCTTTTCTTCTTCCCTTAACTTCTCTTTTTTGTCTAACTTAAGCTGTAATGCTTGAATTAAGAAGCCTAAAGTATACTAAAAGGTTTAATGCCAGCAGAAGTCTTTTAGCATTACTTAATCTCCTCTAGCATTCTCCATATGCACTTTGTAGTTGTTCTTTATGTTATAAGCAATCTTTTTACTTTGCGTTTGTGCAGCATCTAACATCATTGTCCATAACTTGGCCTTCCATGTAGAGCTAAAAGGCCTGTAGGAGTTTTTTCTATTTTTCTACCTCATGATCCTGATATGAGGAAAAATATAGCAAAAGTTATCAGAAGCCTTTGTACTATCATAATGGCATCATATAAATGCCTTTGATGTCAACAAATTTTATTGCCAATAACAGCAAGCCATTTAAGTTATTTCCATCAGAACACCACCAGTGTGAGACTGCTGCCAGAGTTCCCAACTCCAGTATGGTGTTCGAAGAATCATTGTTGTAAAGACCATGGAATTAAAGAATGGAATTGAGTTGACATTATACTACTAAGTCATTTTTGAGTACTGGATCAATACCTTGCATTAGCAGATATTAGGTACAAGACAGCTTGAAGGAGCACACACTTATGCAGCAGTTACTGTTCCTGTGGTTGAGAAGAGCCAAATGGTACAGGCAACGTAATTGTAACTCTGGGCTTTTAATAAAACCTGTAGAGTACAAGCTTTTAGTGGAGCAGTGGGAGAATGCTCTGCGATAAAAAGCACTGATATTGTGGCTATTAGGGGTACTTAGAATATAAATACTGGGTCATCTCTCTTCCTAAGTTAAGACATTGGAATTTGAAGAAAAGGCCAAATCCATTAACCTATTGATAATATATTCCAGAAACCTTTAGCTCTTGGAGAACAGGTCTGAAAGATAGAGATTCAAAAACTGGACACTGTCCAGTGGCATCCTTACCATCATGACATGCCTATTGTAAAATTGCTGTTCAACAGTGAAAACTGCCACGTATCTTTAAGGAATAAGAAGAAAGGTGCAAGTGGATAGTTATTTAAAAGTTAGGACTTGTTTTTTCTTTTGTAGTAAGATCAACTAATCAAATCATTATGTTATCAAGCGTAGTGAGGCCTGATTCTGTCCCCTGCTCCCCGGATGTACAGAACCTGCACGAAAACTGTGGACAGTTGAAATAAATTCCCTTAGCTGAGGCACGGCATAGGAATGACACAACCACCGTGTAGGAAGTATCAAACTGGTAGAGCTTGATTTGTAGGCATCACAGCTCACTCCTTACAATGAAAATAGTGTGCACTAAATGACCAACAGAGGAAACAACTCAGGGATATGCCTACGTTAAAACAGTATAGAGCCTCAGCAGGGCCACAGTAATCAATTATCCTAAACCAAAGTCCTGGGAGCTTCTATGAATTGCTATTGATTTCGACTACTAGTCAGTGAATCTTCCTAGGTCTAGACTAGAATGTAAGTGTGAAGTGCAGATAAAATTAGGAGCTGGAACAAATCTCTGTGGAAAACACAAGGAACAGCCAGGTTTGGGGAGAAATGTTGTGCTGAAGTTTATTCTTTGAAAGAGCTTAAAAATTGCAAAAACACAAGTCCCACGCAAGGCTAAAAATGCAGCGTTGCAACAGTGTATATTGAAATAAGATGAGAACTTTTATTTTCTTGTGAAGCTTCTATGGAAAATTCTTCCTGGCTTTCTAAATAAAGCCTTTGTCCTACATAGCAGTTGAATAAATGGGGTTCAGTTAAATTCTTTCCTGTAGCCTAGATCCAACTGTATTGATACTGTCCTTCTTACAGTGAACCCACAAATCATATTAAAAATGATTCCAAAATTATGATGTAAGATTCAGTCTTTTGTGTGCTATAGCTTATGAGTTAAATGTTTCTCTTCTACAAAATCATGTTCCTTGTAGTGTTCCCTGATGGTTTCTGGAAGAAGCAGCAACTATTTCTTTATGCATACTTTTCACTTCAAAGGAAATTTAATCTATTATAAGGAAAAATAGATGGCTGTTTCCATTATCATACAAGGAAACACATCCTGGAACCTTTTTTGCTCAGCAGGAACCTTGTGTTTTTTCCACGTTCTCATTGTACATGTTTTGGCATGAGCACAAAGCAGGCATGCTCATTTATATTCTAGCTGATCAAGTGAAGAAGTCTGATTAATGTAAATTTTAGATCAAGGTGAGGGTCATCTTTGTAACCTGAAATGAAAGAACTATTGAATGCCTTCTCCCAGAAGGGAATATTTCTGTTAGATAAGTGGCCCAAAGGCAGTGAGACAAATCTTCCTCCTCTTGCTGTCTTCGTTTTTGTATCAGCTGCATAACAGCAGCACAAAATACTGGATTAGGACTAAATATACCGTATAACAGAATTCTGTACTCAGATTGTGTCCCTCACACCGTGTGTGAACTGCATGGTGTTAATCATGCCTTTCTGTATGCTCGTTCCTCCTTCCTCTCGCACTGTTTTGCTTCCCTCCCTCCTCCTTCAGATCTTTCTTTAAAGCCTCCTTGCCTACTTGATGAGCTCCTGTCCTGCCTGCTGATGTTATACTTCTGCTGCAGTGTCAGATTTGGCTGGAGCTCCCCTGGGTCAGGACGTGGGAATGAGTGGGTGCGTGGCACCCCTGGGTGCTGTGGAAACCGTTCTGATGGGAGCCGGCTGGGAGTGTCTGGACCAGGCTGGCTGTGAGGAGAGGTGTGGAAACTGCTCTGACTTAGGCTAGGGTTGTCTTCCAAGGGGCTTACTAGCTATGGAAACCTACCCTGTCTTAACATCTGACTTGGGTAGCAAAGAGGATGTCCTTCTGTATCACCCTTTTCGACCCCTTGGTAAGGTTTCTTTGCCTGCTACTAGTGATGTAATTGCAAGATGGATCGAAGCAGAGTAGTAAAAAGATTAGGCAGTTCTGCATCAAGTAACTTATAACGCGATTAAAGTCAGTGTCATGGGCCTTGTTCCTGAAGATGTGCACAGCACCTCCTATAGAAGTGTAACCCTGAACTTTGGCTGAGGGTGTCTTTGTTGCCTTTACCACAATTAAGTCCTGGTCTTCTAGCTCTACCAACTCAACTATAAGAATGTCATCTCTCACCAGTGTGGTCTCCAAGCCTGCTAGGTTTTCATTTCTGTTTTGCTATGGAGAGCATCTGGAAAATCTGTTGACCTCTTCATAGATTTATTCCATTTCCCTGAGCCACACAGTAGAGGGGAGACCTGGTATATAAGAAGATAGTAAACAGCTAGGTTAGGAGAGTCTGAGACCTGTTCTATTTTTTGTGAGCAAGAAGGTATTTTCTGTTGCTTGTTTCAATGTTAATGAATTAAAAGCCTGCCAGTGCATCCCAGGCTTCAGAGACCCCGACAGGAAAGAGCTGCCGTGAGAAAGGTTGAAGTAGCGTCCATGTTGCCTGCCTGTCAGAGGAATGCTTACTTCTAAAAGCTGGCAGCAACAGGAATGGCAGGAGCATGTGCCAATTCAGCCTTCCCTTTGGGTGAGCGTCTACCACAGATCAAACTGCCCCATTCTTGGCAAGCGCACTCATGAGTGACAGCAGCATGAAGGTCTTTTTCATTTTCCCAGGGAAAATCCCACCCTGCTCAGGCACAGGGGCACCAGCATTTTTAGGACAGCAGAATTATATCCAAAAGCACTGCCGATGGTAAACTGCTGTTTGGCCTTTCTGTCTCTTAGAAGCCTTTGGTCTTCGGATTTGTTTTTGTTTGTTTTTTTTTTTCTTTTTCCATGCTACTTGTGGTACAATAGGAGTCAGATGTGAATGTGGTATGTCAGATACGAACTGAGGGAGAAGGACTGTGAGCCACTGAAGACATCCCACCACGAGAGACGATTGCAAGGGAAGTAGTTAGAATAGGAGATGGCTGGCCCTCCAGATTTGTGCCGTTAGAATACTTTTCCCCTTAGCAATGGGATTTTCATTTAATCAGTTGCTGCCAGATTCCTCTTTGAACTCTTCAGGTTCACCAAAAGGCCTGTTTCTGAAGCACAGTGTCTGGTCCAATTGTTTTTGTGTTTTCCTTGCCATGCGATGTTGTGCTTTAAAAAAAAAAGACACAAAATGGAAGATGGAAAAATAGAAATGCAAAGTGTCTCACGGGAGATGCTTGCCCTTACCATGTCATGCTAGCTTAAATACAGTTTCCACACATCACATGTCAAGCTGTACTTGATTGTTTTCAAATAGTGGCAAAAATCATGAGAGGAGGAAAATGTTCTTCTGTGTGACACGTTCTTCTTTTGATACATTGGTTTCTGTAGCTGTCAAAGCAAAGGCTGTTTTTCCATCTATTATTACAAATGTATTTGGGGGTAAATCTCTTTCTCAACTCTTTATTCCTTTGGTTGTTATACTTTAATACAGGTGTTATATTGATTATTGTATTTTTTCTACATATAATGAAACAATGAGTTTTCTGTGGCGCATTTTCTGCGTGACCCTCAAAAGGCAATGGGGTTCTTGCACTCTCAGTGGAGATTTAGATTACATCTGGGAATGCAGTCTGTTTCAAGTATTTTATGCTTTTCTACTGGGAGGATGGAATATTTAATTTCATTATTCAGCATAGGATTATTCATTTTATGCAATGTAGGGAAATTCATCAATATTGTCTTCAGCTTGCAGAAGAATGATACTTACCATGACTGTTTCGCACACGCTATTTATATTTTATATCTTTTTCATCACTCAGCAATTATTCATCTCTCTGCTGAAAGGTGAAATACTTGCAACGAGTTGCTATAATTTCTCTGAACTCCTGAAAGCAATTCAATCACCAAAAGCAATTGCTTTTACTTAAAGGTATTTCCTGAGACACATTCGCAATACAAATAACTGAATAAAGCTTTTTTTTCTTGTTATTCAGGAATATTTAGTGATGTTTTATAAGAGGAGGTAAATCGATGTTGCTATGTCTTAACATTCATTGCACTAATATTAATCATGAGGGATTCTTGGAGATGGATGCAAATGTGATACTGTAAGTAAGTGGGAATGCAGTTGAAATGCAACATTAATTCATTCCCCCTTGTTATTAAATGTCACAAGATATTCATTGTTTTGCTGATATTTTCCTTTTAAAACCACTTGGTGTAAAAAAGAAAAAAAAAGTCTTTGTGATCTTTTGGTCTATGCAAAGTTACTGAGATGCTTATCGCTAAATCTTTCATATTGTTATCTTTAATTTCACTGTAGTGCCACTAAATCTGTGTTTTTGGGAAAGATCAAAGTATTGGTGCCCTGTTCCCACAAATACCGGTTAAAGGTTTTCCGTTTTCTTCCGTGGGAACAAGAACAGACTTAATATGACTTATGACTTGCCATCAGTAAAAGAGATTTTCACATTTATCTTATTCCCTGAGATGTTTAAATTTTGAATGTCAGTTGATTCAAATTTTATGGGGAATCCAGGCACTGAGATGATTTGTGTGTAGGACACAGAACTGGAACTTGGTGATCAAGGTTTCTTCTCTCATGTATTTCCTGTGTGACCTTACGCAAATCATTTATTGCATCTCTTAGAGCCTCATCAGTAAAATAGGGTAATGTTACTTTGCTTCTTGTTTGAAGGGTTTGTTAACAATTGAATGGCTTATCTACAGTGGGTTGATAAGGGCTATATGGAAATGTACAGTCTTATTTAAATGTACTGCTTTACATATATATTCTTCTTTCCTTTTATGCCTCCACAGTTATTACTTTCTTACAGCTCTCTTGTGGGACTCTTCCTTTCATTCTTTTCTTTATGAGCAATCTTCCATGAGCTGGCCTTCTCCTCCACATATGCTTGTCAGGTCTTTCCTGGGTTTTATGCTCACCAGGGCAAGTAATATATATGAGTGGATATATATGTGTGCATAATGTGAGCTATACTTTGCACAGTCTTTGATGATCAAACTGACAGGTCTGTGCTCAGGAAACTAGATCTTTGATATATTTTTGTTCCAGATGTGTCCAGTTAAATGATTCAGGTGTACAGTTCTTAGTCACAGAAACTCATACTGATTTCAGGAGTAGGCATCTTTCTTTCCGTAGTAGTAGCTATGAAAAAAAACAAGAAGGCCATTTCAAATACTTCTTTCTGAAGTATTCAGGGCTGAGTGGCAAAAACAATGTATAATATTATGTTGTATCAGTAGAAACCCTGGTATTTTTTTAAAGGAAATTATATTAGTATATGTTCACACAAAACTTCCTACATACACACCTCTGTGTTTGTCTACATTTGCCTTTGCAAAAATGAACATTTGTTTTTTTAGGCCTTCAGCTTAAGGTATGTGTATTATTTAACTTAAGTTGCATGATCATAAAAGGCAGCAAACCCTTACCAGAGGGAGCAGATCTGAGCTGTGCATTGTTCCCTGTCAATCAGTATTATCTCAAATAAAGCAGTAATTTCAATAGTAGTTATGGGAAAATAATGCTGGTTGTAATTAACAGGGAAATACAGGAGATATAACTACCTGCTCTCTATTGGTTTTAATGGAAACTAGAATTCCAAAGCCCCTGAAATATCATTTCTTTGTCATCCTTTTTGCACAGCATGGGCAGCTGACCTACTAATGGCATCTGCTGTAAAGCTGTTATTGACTCTTGATGGCTTTGGTCTAGATGGGGCAGATATGGAATTTAAAAAAAGCCCTACTGCCAAACAAATGAGTGTATCTTTATCTAAAAGTATGAAACGCATGGACATTCAGATAAACATACTTCCTTCAAGAAGTGGTGAGAGTCATGGTTTACCTGCGAACAATTGCATTTTCCTTAATGAAGCTTTTATTCAGACATTGTAGATATAAAGCCAGCCAATATGGAGGACCTGACAGAAGTGATTACAGCCTCTGAGTTTCATCCCCATCATTGCAACCTCTTTGTCTACAGCAGCAGCAAAGGATCATTGAGACTCTGCGACATGAGAGCATCAGCCCTCTGTGACAAACATTCCAAGCGTAAGTCCCTGCCTACATTTTGCTCCCCATGTCATTAATGGGTCATTATTAATGGGCAGCTTGTGTACGTGTGCATGCCACCCAGTGTGTTAGCTTCTTAGTTGTGGGCACAGTTGAAAAGAAAACAGCAAAAAAAATGCAGGAAAATTTTCTGCTCTGTACGAATATTTTCTATGCACTTGAAAATGGTCACTTCTATGACTGGTCCCTCCTGTGAGTCTTACTGCAGGAATCAGTGAAGAAACTACAGCTGTCTAGCGAAAGACAGATGATTCCCAAGCAATATTTTGAGTATGGAGAAATAAGCAGATTACCATATTGTTTTGAATACACAGCTACTGTTCTGAATACTGGAGCAAGTAGATTTTGTCATTCAAACTGCCTTCAAAATTTTGAATCCATTTTCTGGATTCAAAAACATTGAAGTCCTCTGAAAATTTCATCCAGTCCCCAAATGCATTTTTTCAATAATGTGTTTGTTCACTATAGGAAATTGTTAATGCAATAACTAATATTTAGCAACTCAAAAAAATGATACTGTGCTGTTACAGAAGGTGTTGTCTTGTCCTAATATGATCTCATGTGGCCTCTGAGACCTATTTAGAGAAGGTGTCATCAATTCATGCCAGGACCTATTTGAAGGTTTCATAAGAGCAAGGAAGTAAAACATGACATTGTCTTTGTTCTCAAAATAAGGGATGAAGGGAAATGTATGTTCATACTGTCTGACTATCGACTCTTTATAGTACAGATAAGACAGAATATGGTTCTTCCCAACAGTAATCTGACAAGCCCGGGCACTTTGCCTTGCACAAACAACCTGTTTATTCCTGATCTTCTGAGACTGAAAAACACAAGACACAAAGGCATTATGTCGTGTGACAGTTGCCTAGGAGGAGCTGAGAACTTAATGAACATGGTGGCTCTGCTTGAGCCAGGTGCTTCTAGGACACTTCCATCTCGCAGAATCTGCTCTTCAGTTTCCTTGGCTATGCTGAATCATTGGGAATGAAAGTAGGAGGAATTCTCTTAGCTCGGAGAGCGTGTAAGAGGTTTTCGTATCAATCAATTGCCACTTCAACCTTTTGAGGTACATGGGTCTTATTACTTGGAAAAAAAAACCCCAAACTTTGAAGACTTAAGTGAGACATAAGTCATGCACATGCTTAGCACAGAAACTTTTTTTTTTTTTACTGGAGTAGACGTAGTAAAGAGCCTTTGATTAGACCTTCTGGCTGCAAGGAGAAATGGGCATACTCAAAACCTCTTACAGTGTGATCTCCAATTATAGAAAAAAACCTTTTGGGCAATTTACCTTTGTTAGCTGTATCCCCTTATACTTGCAGGGGAAATTCAATTCCATGGAGTGAAATGGGAGCATGACACAATTTGGGGCGTTGTTGTGAGTTATCCTGTCCCACTTGCATTGTTTTGTTCCATAATACTTTCATTTCTTCCTGCTAATAAGGCATCCTTGCCCCTGTAACTCAGTGCCAAATGCCAATCATAACCTCTTAAAATGACAATACAGTAACTCTGGATAAAAAGAAGGCATTTTATGCCAGAAGGGAGTGCAAGGTCTAATGGTCATTCATTAAACCCTATTTTCCAGATCTATGATTTAGAAAATAGCCATTTAATGTAGCATTGCTGCACTGAACCCAAGTCAAACTCACTGAGAAGTTGAGTATGTAGAGCACGTGCAATACAAAATTGATAAGGTAATGGTAGACCTTCCAGTGTGTTACAAGGAATACTGCTGATTGAAGTGGTTTGAATATAACTCTCAGAGGTATGCAACACTAATTATGTAAAGCCTGTAGCAAGCTAAATGGAGATGCTTTAAAAAACAAACAGGGGAATCAAATATTTGCAGGATCATCTCTCTAGTACCTTCCCCGTGAATCAGATTCCTCTTAGCACTTGTTTTATACATGGTGCACATGTGTGATCAGTACCCTACCCTCCTAGCTCAACTCGCATCCATACCCTTCCCCATAACTGACTCTACTTCTTAGCTAAAACAGCTATGACTGTGATCGCTGTGCAGCCTCACTTTCTGCCACACAATCCTACTTTCTTCATTCAGTCTGTTATCACTATGATCTGTATTTCAAATGCTGTTCTGACACTAATAGGTTTAGATGTTTTTAGGGATAAATAAGGTCCAACGAAACACTTGTGCAAACACCTGGATGTTGAGCATATGTTGTGAACTTTGGGGTTTACTCCTTTTTAAGCCCCTTTTGTTACCCAAATCCCTACAGTTGGGTTAAAGTCAGTTGCAGCTGACTGGTTTGCTAAACTCAGTGGCACAATCTCTCTGTTCAGGATTAGTGATAGCAAAACTGCGAGGTTTCCCTTATTAAAGTTTCATGGCTCTGATATGGAAGAGACAAGAGGCTTCCATATCTGTTCAACCTTGGTGCCTGTGCTGAGATTTATTAGCAAGCTGCCAATTTGTGGATGAGTTGTAATGGGGACCTCTGTCCCGTAGAAAAATGGGCTTAGGCCACCAAATCCATCCATAAGGCATCAGGTATCAGTATCAGGTCAGTAGCTGAGTTTTAAATCGTCATAAGATACCAATAAGGTGTGATAAAATGCATTGTTTTTCCAATGGAGACTGGTTCTTTATAACATTTTCTCTTTAATAGATCATCAAATGCTGGGCAAGCAATCGGAAACAAAACATGTTTGGCCATTACAAATGGATATACAGGAAAGCCTAATCTGTAACAGCAGAACAGATACATACATAATACTGTCCCATGTTATTACCAGACTTTGCAAGTAGTGGGAGAGAATTCCATGAACATATTCTGGAGAGTAGGAGAAAAGAAGAGATGCGTGTCTCTGCTTATTTGGAATATAGAGGGATGGGAATAACATGGCGTTCCCAGCAATCTGCAGGGTTGTGGGTAAAGATTTAAAACGGATTGGAATGTCAGTTTCAAGCAGGAAGAAATAGGCAGTTAATTTAAATAATATGGAAGCTTTCATTTAAAAGTATTTAAAAATTGCCCTACGTGGTAAAACACCTGAAGGCCACCTTTGTGCTGTTATTCAGGCAACATGCATGGCAATGCAATGTAGAAAGAAGGCAGAATACTGGAAATCTGTGGCAGTAGTGAAACAATGGTAGTAAGAGCTGAAAAAGTGTCATCGTTAGAGCAGTTAGCTGGCAACATCCAAGAAATAAAAGAACTCCCTTTTCCCTGCTAATTCCAAAACTATTTGAAATTCTCATGAAAGGGATTCAGATAATGAAGAAGACAAACAAAATGATACTGTTGCAGTAGGATCATTTTGACTAAAAGAATACTTATAGCACTATAAAACACAAGTGTTCAATTAACTGATAGTTCCTAATTTGGTTTGATCTTGTGTTGCTATTATTATGCTCCTTATAAATGTGAATGAAGATAATATCCATCTTCCAGTTTATAGACTAGATAGGTACATATGACTGCTTCAAGAAATCATCTGATAAAGCAGACAGTTAAAGAAAAGTGAGCTTGAGCATGTGAGAGAAATGAAAAGCTTTTTTCAGTAGTTCATCGGAATTATTAAACTCAGAATTATTAAGTGGTAAATGGAAACCACACATTTCTGCAACATGGAAATTTAAGTGACTCAAGAGTATAACCCTCACTGATACTCAGTGTAACATCATTAATATCTTAAAGTCATTGCATACTTCAGAAAATATTGCCTCAGAAGATGTAATCTACTTAAATGACGTATGTTGCTTTATGGATTTTTTTTTTTGGCGTTTATTTCTTAATATGCTTTTGTAGACTAAAAAACTATTTCTAATTATCCATTACCCATGTGCAAAGTTTGCTTAAAAAAAGAAAAAAAAAGGAAGAAGGAAAAGCTGCAGTTTCAAGGTTATTGCTCCACCAAGAGTGCCGTGGTGGTCTTTAAAACACAAACCTTTGTACATAATGCAGGCAGTTCATGTCTTTGATTCTCCATTCACACTTGACAAGCTTCTAGCAGCTGAGACTCAAACGGACCATTTCAAGGACCTTTTTGTCTCCATGCACTTCCCAATGTGCTAAAAGCACTGGCCAGCTTTAAAATGAGCTGGCAAATCCAAAGCCTGTTGTGTGCCTTTCTGGAGAGCGTTTGACTAGTGAAGCATGTATAGATAGATGACAGGCAGTCTTAACATCTACCTTCTCTGGACTCTTCCAAAGAAGGGGCAAAACACCTCAGCAGATGCCTTCCCCAGTGCCATAGGATGGATAACAAACATCTTAAAGGTATAAACTGAACTTCAGAGCAAAGCAGAGTAAATTTTGGGTTTGGTTTGTGACGCAAAGATGTGGTGGTATCATTTTTTTCCTTGAGAGCCCTTTTCTACATTTTTATTTGAAATTCAGACATGAAAGAAGTGTCAACCCTTCTGTTAGGATAAATGCCATTATTCTATCAGCCTGGCAGTTAACTGAGTTTGGTTATCTACTGTTTTTGGACATCATCTTTGGTTTTAAACTTAAGAATTCAGAACCATGGAAGTAGTCAAAGCACAAATCAAAGAGAGCCTGCTAGAACATGTTAAATTTTAAAACTAAAATGAATTATATTTACTAACCTTTTGTGGGAGGTTGCAATTGCAGAGATGAGACAGCTTTCAGACCTCTAACTGAATATGGATTATCCTTCATTTGAAACAGAGAATAACCAGATGCACAGAAAGCCTGTGACAGAACATCCCTGCTGGATTTGCTAATTAATATTGACCTTTCCAAATGAATGATGCTTATTGTACAACTAGAAAAGAGACAACTTGTTTTTCTTTTATCTAAGCTTTACATTTAAAATATGCTTTTTATTGCTGCATCTGGTCTCACGTCAGGTTGTCATCTGAGAGACAGCCAGCCATTCTCCCTTTGTGCAGGAGAGGCCACTATCACAGTAATGTCCATTTCAGGCAAAATCTGTGAGGTTTCATGTGACAGCAGTGAAACTTATCTGAGCTTCCATAATGATTTGATCCCATGCTTTAATAAAGGCTTGTTCTCCTTTGCCTAATTCTGGATTTATTTTCTAAGCAGGCGCAACAAAGGTGTATATTCATTGCTGGTTTTATATCATCAGTAAAAATGTGCCTGTATCCTGATAATTTTGTAATTATGACTGTCACTAAAGATCTGTTGTTACAATTTCACACATACTAAACTGGATCCTGAAAAGGTTCCTTCCTTGTGTGGGAATCCGATTGAAATTTGGTATGAGATTGCCTGAAGCATTGGCTCCAAAGCTTCTGTTCTGTTCAGTTTAGATGAGTGTATAATAAAGACATTTAAAACATGGATAATGAAAATTAGAAAGTGCTGCTACAGAAATAGGATTGTATCTATATAGTATTTCCTCCAATTGTATAAAATATGTTAAAATTAAATCAGAATAAGAAAAAAATTTATTTAAGTACTTACAGCTATCAAATAGTAAGAGGAAAGAGAAAAGCCTGAAGCGATGGTAAATGATTTATTATTGAAGAGGTGTTTCATTAACCCCTCTCCTGCAAACACACACAGATAAAGCAAATAATTGCTGAGAGATTGCTTTAATTATTCAGTCTATTAAAATTCCTGTCTTGTTTGCTTAATTTTTTAATAGCAACAAAAATTGCTTTTTGTTGTCTCTTGAAACCAACATTATTCTGTCAAGATGCTGTTTTACTAGGGGAAAAAAGCATCTATTGCTAACCTTATAACAAGATCGCAAAGACTTATGCGTGTATTTTGCTGTACACAAGGAATAGTTTTATGTCCCATTAACTTCCATGGGATTGCTCACAATACATGGCGTTAAACATGCACATAAGCCTTTGTGAGACTGAGGCTTAACGATGCTTGATCTTCCAGTTTGCCCTCACATATTTTCACTTCCTCGATGTCTTTAGCACCATTTCTCTTTATTAACAAACTCACTGGCAAAGTTACATTAACATAAGCAGCCCAGTAGTGAAGCTCCCACCCGCTGATCTTTAGCTATTGATCTGGCTTTGCCTTTCAGCGCTAATGCACTGTCCCTTGGGGTTTGCGACGAGCTGCAGCGACTCACTGCAGATGGTAAAACAGATTCTTAAATATTGATTTGAGGCTCCACTTTCAGAAGTCACACTCTCTAGGGGTATGGATGAGAAACCTGGTTTTAATAATGGGTCATTGGATAAGGGAGTGCTTTGCTGTAGGTGGCATTTCAGGCTCGAGGTGTGGGGTAGCTTCAGAAACTTGCCCTTATTCAAAGAAGGAAAACAATATGTAAATGAACAAGGCGTGAAGAGTTGCGCTCAGAATTAATTTACTGGAATATAAAAAGCTAGTAACTTTTTAAATTTAAAACAGGATGAGCAACTACAGAGTGCTTGGGCTACAGTAATGTAAAACATTGTTAAATAATTCTGGTTAGTTATTTTTACTTCATGTCATCAAATAATTGTGTGTTTGATTGCATATTAAGGTAGATTCAAAAAATTTTGTACGCAAACACTTGTATTAATGTAGAACAGGAAGGTAAGATTTTCACATTAGCAAAACAAACCTGATATGAAAGAATTTCTGAGGGAGGTGAATGTATGAGTGGATTAGCTTAATATAAGACAATAAAACATTCACGGATAGTGAAGGATAAAGTAAATAATAATAGTAAATCAACCTATTATCATAAACAATGATGGTAATACATCTTAAAGAGACCATGAATTTCAGAGACACTTTTGCAATTGCTCTTGATTCACTTAGAATGAACTTGGGAGCTATTTAGTATGAAATCCTAAAGTAGATTATAAGCAGTGTGTAAGAATAACTATACTGGGGCAGACCAGAGGGCCTTTTATCACAGTATTATGGCTCTGATAGTGGTTGATAGCCACATCAGCAGGAAATATAAGAACAGAGCAAAAATATAATCTTCAGCCTTGGCAGTTTGCATTCGTAAACTTGGGATTCAGGGACTTTAGAGAGAGCTAGCTTCTTTACATTTGACAGTGCTCAAGTGGATGGGTTTTCTTCCCTTGAATCTGTACGGTTGCTTTTGAACCTGTGTATAATTTTACCATTCAAATATCTTTTAGCAATGACTTCTGTAGCTTTAGTAGGCATAGTGTGAAGAACCGTTTGCTCCTGTCCGTTTTGTATGTACCCCTTTCTAGTTTCATCTGGTGACCCTTCTTGTTGAGTGGAAGAGACAGTGGACAAAGTGAACTGTTGCTCCCTATTCATCCTCTCCGTGCCACTCATAATTACAACCCTCTCCGCGTGGTATTTCCTAGGCTGAGGAGTCCCAGTCTGTGTAGTCACAGCCCGCATCTCAGTCACTCCCTACTTCTGATCTTTTTTATTCCTCATTTTTGTGTCTTCTTCAGATCAATGCCATTTTAGAGAGGAGACCAGAGCTATGCGTAGCTCAAGATGTAAGCACATCTTGAAGCTAAATGGCACCAAAATAATGCTTTCTGTTTGCTCTCTCTTTCTAATTCCAAGCATTAGATTTGCTTTTTGACCACTACTGGGCATTTTGTAGATCAGTGATAACTCCAGGATGTCCTGAGTGGTAAAAATGGGTTCAGAATCTGTCAACGTGTAAAGCTAGGTTTTTTTTCTGAGTGTTTCTCTCTGTATTTAATTACCTGAAATTCCTCTGCCATTTTATTAACCAGCCATTCAATACCACAGAAAACTTCTGCAGTTCTTCTTAGTCTTTTTTATGTTGAGTAATTTGGTATTATCAGCAAGTTTTTTCAGCCCATTATTTACTTCCTTTTTCAAGTCATAATTTTAATTATTTTGATCAGTATGAGCCCTAGCACAGAACCCTGCAAAATCTCACTGACAGCCTCTCCAGTGTGAAAATGAATCATTCCTATTCTTCATTTCCATCTCTTATCCAATTACTTATGCAGCCTAGAACCTTTCCTGTTATTCAGTAGTTGTTTATTCTGTGAGCCTTTATGAGGGATCTGATTAAATCCTCTTGGAAACCCAAGTAGGCTATATCAGTTGCCCATTCACTTCTTGACTCTTTTAAGAATTCAAAAAATAAGATAATTCTTTGTGGTTTTGTATAATTGATTTACCAGTATGGTAACTATGAATTGGCATAAATGTTCCAGTAAAATTTGTCTTGGAAAAATATATGGAATTAGAAGTGACATCTGTACCAAAAGCTAGCAATTAAATTTAATAAAATATCATTCAGTTGGAAATAGCTTATAGTTAGGCAAAGATAATTAATACCTCAGTTATTTTTTCAACATGTACACAAATACCAGATGTTAACTGCAAAAGTTCTGTGAAAATAGTCTTTAGGGACTTTTAAGAAATTCAACAGTATACATAAATATACCTCATACTGGTGTATGTTTAAATCATTTGCAAAATTTTCAGCTTAGGATCATATTTTCTCAAAAAGATTTCATTACTATAGCCATAGATGTAGGAAAAAATATGTTTAAAATTTTTATTTATCAGCTAGAAAGAGATTATATTGGTTCATGTTCAATTTACAAATTGCTATGGCTAGTCTGTGAAGATGGGGGAAATTCTTTTCATTGCAAAGTACCATTTTCGGTACATTTTAATCAGATATTGCAGTCATTTTCATCTGGGATCTGAAATGAAAGAGGCGCTTAATTTGGAAGATAAAGTGTTTGGCCTGGGACTGCATCTGTTTTCTGTGCTTATAAAACTTCGAGCCTAGTGAGATACTACCTAATCCACTACCGGTATTTCTAGGTCCAATTGAAATACATATATTCTGCTTATGGAAGTGTAAGCCAGAGGTTATATGTAAAAAAGTCATTAATTCAGCATAACTGCAAACTGTATGCATGCTTGGATAATAAACAGGAAAATTCTTCTCATGACCTTCCCTGGCTCTGGCCGCTGCAGCCTACCCCCTCCACAGTGATCCCACTCTCCCTTTTACCCATTCGTAGCTGCGAGCCTTCAACAAGAGTTCCTGGAGACCTTTCTACATTCAGTAGCTGTCCTTGGAGGAGAAAAGTGAGCTGTTACTTCATGGTGCCCATTTTCTGAGAACTTCAGTCTAAGTAACAGTCCTTAAAATACAGTCATCGTTATCTTTTCAAGATCTACGATACATTTTGTTACCAACAGAAGGAGCCAGCAATGAGGAGCCAGTTGCCCAGTTTCACTTTTTCATCCATTTGTTTCTGAATGTTGTAGGAACAGATGCTTTCAGGGCAGGATACCAACTATAAACAACATCCCCTAGAAAAATGTTTTAAAAGTTTTTATTGTTCTTAAGCAGAAAGGAAGTAGCCCGAGAAGAAGCTTTGTTTTTCTGTTAACAGGAATGACTTTTTAGGCAGCTTATAGGCTCATCCTATGAGTGATGAAATTTCTTTACAGCTCTGCGGAGTTCCTTTCATCTTAGAGGTTTTTGTTTTTTCCATCTTTTCAGAGAATCACATGTTCTAAAATATATGTAAGCATGAGTCATCTTTAGTTTTCTTTTAAAATCTATTTGGCTCTGTAACAGCAAAAAGTTGTTTTTATCTATAGACCCACTTTTGGTCTGCAGTAAGAGAAATTCCAAGGTTTGTATCTTTGTGCCTTAGGAGCATGAGGTATTATCATGGTCTTCTCCCTTGCTGTCTCCTTTTCTCTGTTTTGTTTACTGATGTTTCATAGAAAACCTTGCATTTATCATCAAGAGCTCAGGCCATGATAACAGATTTTTGTTAAAGCATATACTCCAGTTTTCTGCTTTTAAAAGCAATGAAACATTTGTATAATTGAATATAGTTGACATTTCTTTTATCTCATCAATCCATTATACACTTATAAATTCCTGCAGAAAATAAAAAGTAGCTTCAGATAAACTTTCATTATATTACATAGATAGCTTTTCTAACACCTGCCCCATATTATCTGAGATATTGTTATTGCTTTTTCTTTAAATAGATCATTCTTCTTTTTGCTTTGAAAAACATTATTCATGTTTGTATTTTGGAACCATCTGCTTTGCAGCAGTACTCTGAGGAGCTTGTGGTTTTATTTCATCCAATCAAAAGTATGAAGGTAACAGAAAAATGGGAGTAAATGTTGAAAATATCATTAGCCAAGGTCCTTTAATATAATTCATGATAAAATATCATGAATATTCCTTGTTGAGATGATTTTGAGAGGAATACAGGACTACTTGTGCTATATTGGATTGTGATACTGCACCCACTCTATGAACCATTTTTAGTATTATTTTTTTTTAAAGTTCACATATGCCAGAATTTACTCCCTTGAATGATTAAAGCCCAGCCCAGCAAACAAAATAATAATTTTCAGTGGTACTGCAGTCTAGAGATCCCAGTGACTCCCTTAGAAATGTACATCCTTGGAAATGGTTTCAGCAAAACAAAGAGAAAAAAGCCTTTTGTGGGAACATGACTTTTTTATTAAGTTTTCTGAGGCACAAGTTACATTTTGCCTATTCTTGGGATGATGGTTGGGTGACTCCTAAAATATCAGTGCTCTTTGATATATCATTTTCCTGTGTTCCGAGCTGCCTGATATCCCTCTCTAATCTGCCGCAATGATGTATTTGGGAAACTTGTATATTGTTTTGCACTGAAAGGTAGCTAGCAATGCCAAAGAAGAAGGCAGTATCAGTGATTCCTGGGAGGTCTCTCCCCAGACCACTGAAGTAGGATTTGAAAGCGTGGGCTTGCATCCCATGTCCCTCGTAGTTTGTGTGGTGTATGGTGAGCAGAGTGAGAAAGTCCAGTCTGCACATTATCAGAAGTTTTTGGCTTTTAGTAAAAAACTAAGAAACAAGATTTGTGAGAAAGGTCAGAGTTAAATTCAAATGAGCAACCCTTAATTTTTTTCAGCCCTTAGTTCTTTATTTCTTGCTTGGAATTTAATATGAAGATTAGAGGGTTTCTTTTCTTTATTGGATGTGTCTTATCCCAGGTGTGTGCCTTTCAAATTTATGGAATCAAGCCCATATTAAAACAAAGGGGAAATTACGGTGGCATCACTTAACACCTCACCCACCTGTTGAGAGCCAGAAGAATCCTGGGAGAAGCATCCTATACACTTGCACTGCTCTTATGTACTTCCCTCTGGGCATCTGCTTTTGGCCTGTGTCTGGAAGGGAAGCTGCATGAGATGGACCTTCTGGCCCACTGTAGCTGGTTTTTGGGTTTTTTGTTTGTTTTTTTTGTTTGTTTATTTTTAACCTTAGGCATCAGCATTTATTTCTGCATGATAAATACACACCTTACAAGTGCCTTTTCTATGCACTGTTTTTAAGGAGAGTCTCCATGTCTGCATTAGGTCAGAGAAATTCTACATTGAGGTTTACTTAATCTTTTTAAATAAGAGACAAAAAGGCAGGACTGATTTTCAGCTGATAGCAGTTCCTTCTAAGAAAGAAGCAGCGTATTTTTTTGTGGCAGATTTTCTTCAGGATTCAGGGAAACAGTGCTCTGGCAAGTATCCTTCACCCAACCCATCCTTCTCCCCAAAGCCTGGAATTACTTCTGTGAAAAGCCACCCTGTTTTTTAAGCTGTGAGCAGGAAGCCATGCAGAAGGGTGTTGAGCATTTCTGTTTCTCTACCAAGACTTCCCAGCTAAGCCATGTCCCTACCGGTGGAGTGAGGAGCAGGAATGGTGTCTTCCTGCGAGGCTTTGCTGCAGAATTGGCTGTGCTTGGAGACGCGCTCGACTTCGCTCCGTAATCCCACGGCATTTCTGTGTTCCTGTTGTCAAGGCCATATTTAAGTCTGAGCAGTGTCACATGAAAGCTCAGTACACCACAGCATTTGTGGTTTCTATGTTCATTAGCTTGCAACTAGACAGATAGTTTTATATCTTTTATATAATTAGCACTGAAAAGGTTTTCAAGAACAATATTAATGAAAGTTAACACCCTTTTTCATTACAAAAGTTAGTTATTAAAAAGTTAATCAAGAAATTAATAGAGGAATACAATAGACTTTCTAACTGAATCTCAGCAAAGTTCTGTTTCCAGATTCTAGTCCAACAAGATCTATTTAGATATAGAAAAGTAAGGTAGATTTGAAGTCTCTTACGTCTTTGGTGCTGGTTGCCCTGTGGTGTAAGAGCAGCCTTCAAAGGGTAAGTTGAAACCGTAATGGACAGAAGTTGTGTTTTCAGTGCATGTTGGCAAATCAGATTTTGCTAGCTAACTTCAAAATATGCGTGGAAATAAAGCGAATGGTGAGCTATTACCATATCATCTCCTATCAGCTTGAAAAGGCCAGGGTTGAATTTGTATTGCTTGTCTGAACAAAAATCAAAGTTTTATCACCTTCACTACTGTTCTGTCTCCAGTTATCTAGCTTCCATTTGCCAAACTGAATTAAGATTATGCCTTTTTGCAGTGTACACCTACCATTATATTAATGCTGAAACCAGAGATAGCTAAGAGCCTAGGATGGTATATCTCACCTTCATTTCCTTAGGCCAATGCCTTGTTCTAGTTGTTCAGGCATATGCTACTAGTTGCTGAGCTTTCCCTGTAACGCTGGGAGTTGCTCCTCAGTTTCCTATAACAATTTTCCTGCTTTGCCTGTGCTGAGCTATCTGCAAAGAATTGCTGCTACTAAATTTGCTGCCGTTACCTTTCCTTCTGCAGTTTAATTAATGTAAGATTTTCCAATACTCACTGTGGTAAGCACAGGAAAGCATTAAATAGTGCAGATAAGGGATGAAATGGTTTAATCTCATTAATGGTCATCTTAAGAAAATGCAGAGCATCCAGGTACTGATATTGCTCCTCTTCTAATCATTGGGAGTTTGATTAGACTTGTAGAGCCTTGTATTTGGAATAACTGAGAAAATTTATTTCAGCTGTAAATGAAGGGGTAATACAGTGGGTTTTCTTTTTCGTTCCTGGTTTAAATAGCAACTTCACATCATAATTAGGAGGATGAAATTTCTGCCAGCCAAGTACATGGTTTGGACAGATTAAAGGGAAGAGGTATGAGGAATGATAATTGCTTTGTGCTCATCAGACTTCTATTGAAAATCTGACAGGATAATTACAAAATATCTGTTTTGCAGAATGTCTAGGCAAATTTTTAAAGAGCTATTTAAAGTTGTTCATTTACAGTCTGTCTGAAAAGAAAAGTTTTTTTCCCCCTTTTTGAAGTAGTTCATTACCATTTAGATGTGTTGTGCATGTTCAAATATAGAACTTATTCTCATGTGCATGCCTGGCTGCATTTCACTGCACATCCCCAAAGAAAATTGCCCATAATTTTTTTTGCATTATCCCTCATGCTTCGCCCACATATTCACCCTTAACTTTCAGCAGAATATCACCTGATGGAAACTCGAACCTTGTTGCATTCAACAGTCTGGATCACAGTCATAGATAAATGACTTAAGAGAAAAATATTCCAGTGGACTACCCAAAAAACTCTGTTTTGACTGACAGCAAGAAGTTGTTCTACTTTCTGCACCTTTTCATGTCTCAACGAATAGCTTCTCTTCACTCACTTTTGAAACTTGGAAATGACACCCACCAAATTCCCAATTTCCAAAGAATATTCTAGACATAGGTGGGCAGAATCCTACTGATTTCACTGACAACTGAAGGACCCAAAAAGCCTGACTTTCTACTAAATGCGCCGTATGAGGTGATTCAGATCACAGAAGTGAGGTGTAGAGGCCAGCAGAAAGGGAACAGAATTGCTCTAAGCTCCTGGTAAGAGATAATGATTTAATGGCTAACTCACGTCAACCAGCATGACCCTTTCCTATGGTCTCCTCATGCTCTGACTCTGGCAGAGCTAGAGTTAGTGAAAGCTGTTGAGGGAGAGATGAAGAAACCTTGCTTAGTAGTTGACTTGCAGCAGACGAAGTGGGGCCCACTATTGCCAGTCATTTCAAGTTTTCCATCTGAACACAAGGAAAAACTTCTTTACTGTGAGAGTGACGGAACACTGGAGTAGGTTGCCCAGAGAGGTTGTGAAGTCTSCTTCCTTGGAGATATTCAAAAGCCATCTGGACACAAACCTGGGCAACGTGCTCTAGGTGACCCTTCTTGAGCAGGGGGGTTGGACTAGATGATCTCCAAAGGTCCCTTCCAACCTCAACCTTTCTGTGATTCTGTGACTCCTCCGATTAAGTGTGAACCATCAGGTATTGTTATTATGTGCAGCTGAATAGTGATGACCAATCTGCTAGCTACAAGAGCTAGATGCCCCTGTATGGAGGTACTCCAAGCCATATTTCATGATCCTTTGCCTTGTCCGTATGTGAAGTAGATTACCCAGAAAAGTTAAGCAGTGCATATAGTGAGTTCACTGCTTCCCAGAAGTATCAGCAATTGCCCATGGACTAAATAGTTCATGTTTCCAACTGGTAAATCATTCTCCTTTGCTCACATTTTAGGAAAGAGGTAATTGCAATTTGCAACTGCTCCCCAAAATTCATGTTGTTCAGTCTCAAATGCCTTCAGACATGGCCGGAAGCCTGCAGACTGGCCAGCTGGTGCTGGCAGCCAAGCAAGGCTTTGAGGAGCCATCCTTCCCAGGGATGCCAGGGCCATCGTGAGGCTACATGTCTACCTTTCATGTGATAGGGACACCCAAATTTGGGTTATGTGTTAGGGAGAGGATGTGGGGACCACAAGAAAGATGTCCATAGATGAACTGCCTTGTTGTAGTGTAGCTATGGTCAACTAACTGACACAGTTATGTAATTTCTTCAAATTATGCTTTTGGCCCATAGCTGTAAGGTTAAGTACAGCTGAGATTATTTGAAGGCTCCAGGTGAGTTGTCCACCTTCCTCTTTTCATCATCCTAAGTCCATCAGAAGCTACACGTTGAAAGATTTCTTCTTCCTCTCTGTTGTGTTGGATGCCAAATACAGATAACACACTCCCCTCAAAAATTCCAGCTTTATTTAGCTTTTATTGTGTAGTAACTTAATTAACTGGGGGTAGTGAAAGCTCTTCTGCTTTGGGGAAAATAAAGTGTGGTAATATTAAACACCTCTTCTCTAATCAGCAGGGCTGCAGCCTCTAAAAATAAATAACTTCAAGACACAGTGAAGGTGGTTTGAGTGAGTAGTCCAAGTCCATGTGTCACACTCACGTCAGGGTATCTCCAACCAAAATGCCAGTGGGCACAGTATTTAAGATAATGCATAAAATGATGCTTAAAGGAAAATCTTGGCTAAATTCTGTTTAAGACATACATCATCCCAGCAGTTTTAAAAGAAGACTGCTTTAATTTATTTTCCTTAGGTTATTCTGCACATATCAATTTTTTTGTGTGTTAGGCTGCCACCAAGGAGTTCAAAGATTTCAGTCTTGGAATCCAAAAGTGGCAATATTTCAATGTTAGATGAAGCAGCTCTTTGCTGTAGTGCCATAAATTGTTTGGCATCAATCCAGATGAAAGGCATCTTGCACATGCGCTAGCTATTCTGACAAATCAATTCTAAGCTGACATCATCTGAAGTCAGAGTCTTCGCATGTGCTTTCTTCAAGACCATCTGATGGCCCATGTTCTAAAATACAAAGCTTGCAGCTTATATTTTTACATAAAGATAACAAATAAATTCAGTAGTGGGCATATAATTAATTCTATGTCATATGGATTGGTACTTTGAATGATGTTGTTTCACAAGAAATATACAATACAGATTGTATAATAAAGCATTGCTTTTATAAAATTCTAATTTCTTTCTCTTTTCTTTTTCTTTAAACAGTTTATGAAGAACCAGAAGACCCCAGTAACAGATCATTTTTTTCAGAAATTATCTCTTCAGTGTCAGATGTCAAATTCAGTCACAGTGGTAGATACATGCTAACAAGAGATTACCTCACTGTCAAAGTTTGGGATCTGAACATGGAAACAAAGCCTGTAGAAACGTACCAGGTAGGTATCTCTCACTTCCTGAAGGGCAGCAATATAAAAACATCTCACTATTCAAAAACTAAACTTTTCTGTAACATTCTCATTGCTCAGTCTGGGGATAAGATAGTTAAGAGAAAAAGGTGGTTTAAGCCCTTATAGTGGAATCCTAGTAGTATCCGCTGAGCAGAGTGCAAAGGGACGCTTTCAGCATCAGTGAGGAACTGTAACTCTGTGGGAGTCGGGGTAACATCCTCTGTGGATCTGGCTCTTGAAAGAAGCAATGTGTCTACTGCGGGAAATTAGCTCTTCAGTTTGGCATCAGTTTTCAAATGACACATTTCATAATTAGTATGTAAAAGAAACTGAGGAAAGGATTCTGTGCATTGCCTCTCATTCTGCTCCCTTTGTAACTGCTGAGATTTTGCCATCGTCATTTGGGAACTTGTTTAAAACTTCATCCGTACGTTTCTCCTTGGGGCCTAATTTTAGAAGAGATTATTGTTAAGTCCTAACATCACCGCTGACACAGCAGTCTGTGAATGCCAGAGAAACACATCTGGTTGCCTGAATTCACTGGGATATTATGCAGACAAAATGCCACTGGCTCCTGCCAGCGCTGAATTTGCACTCTTGACATCTGCTCTGTTTGGCAGTAAAGGTTTGAGCTTACATTTTTTTGACTCTGCCTTGAAAAGGAAAAATATGTCTGTGACGCAAAAAATGCTTGTTATGAAAATGCAATGAGTAAAAGCTGTTCAGCTACACACAAAAGAACATGCAAAATAGGAAAAATATCATTCATCTGGCTCATACTGCTTACATAGAGACAGTCCTGCAAAAGTGTTGGAATAATTCCTGTTTTCTGTCCCCTACCATCTGTGTAAGGGCAGGTGAGGTACAGTAATTCACAGTAACTGTGTTTAAGATGCTTTTTTAAAATAGCACATACTGAGAGTTTGGTAGTGTGACTTGTCAAAACAACCAAAATTTGAGATCAATAATGCTGGAGGTGTTTATTAGCTAAAACTGTGCAGACAAAGTGGGCCCCCAGTGCTGTCCAGTGCATCATCCATTACCTTTCAGTGGATACTCTGTAGTGTATCTCCTGTTAGCATTTGAAAGTCTGAGCCTGTATGCCTTTAAAAATACAGAGTTGTTTCTGTTCTGAAAATGATAGTACTTGTAATATTAAATGTGTTAGAAATTTTGATGTGCTGTAAAAATAGGGTGGGGGGAAAATGGGGAGATTGTTTCACATACTAGAATCATATCTCAGATTTTAGGAACTCAGGTAACATATTATTTTATACTTATGCTAATGGAGTAAGCAACTTTCTCCTTGGAGAGACATAGCTGGTCAAGCCAACCTGTTTGTCTTGATTTTGACATATGCTTTTACTTCCTCATGTAGGTACCTTTGAAGCAAGCTGGCTACCTTTAAATCAGTCTGACGCCCAGCAGTGGGGCCAATTAAGAAGTTATTTCCACACTGAGATGTGGAAAATGAGTATAATTTTTCAGTACTGATTATTGCAGTCAATCAGAAGCTTATAAAAAATAATAATAAACCCCTGCAAATTTAAGTGTTCTTGCTGCTTTGCTTTAACCTGTGGATTGCCTTTCTTTCCCAAATACTTATCCAGTACCTTGTAAAGAGCATTGACAGATGCATTGACAAGCAGCTGACAAAAGGAGACTCTAGAAGTCGGTCAGAGGCCTTAATAGGGCAATATCACAGGAGGACTGCTTAGCATTCACACAGTCCAACTCCTCTGGACAACCTTAGGTCTTTTTCAACTGCAAAATGAATTCTATTCTTTAAGAAAGAAAAAGTAGTTTAAATTACTCTTTTAAAAAAATCTCTTAAAAGTATCTGCAGAAGCACCAGAAGGCAACAAATAAATCTAAGATTTTCAGAGTTATGTAGCCACATAATCAGGATGGTGTGTATAAATTAACTATGTATTAGCTCACACAAAACTGTTAAATAAATAAATAAAGCTCTTGGTTATTTAGAGCCATTCATTATAGCTTTCCAAATTCAAACAGTAATAGTAAAAACAGCAAACCCCTCCATGACCAAAACATAGATATGAAACATAAAAACATTAAAATAACTCATAACTAAAAAAAACATTAAAATTCTCATTTCATGTGTTGCATGGTAGCCACACAGATATTGTCTAACTGAAATTCGTGAAGGGAGTCGTAATAGGAGATTTCCCCATAGGGTTGTAAGAAAGAGCAGAGTCTGTAAGTGCACTGCTTCATTATCAGGGTACAGTTTTAGTGCCATAAAAAATTTTATTCCTCATGCATTTTCTTGTCAGTGTTGTGGCCAAAAGAATCGTATTGCATACAGCAGCTATTAGAGCCTTGCTGAAACATGTTAGCTGCTGGCAATGATTCAACATGATTTTCTCCTGTTTATGCCTCACATAAAATAAAGAGAAAAAAAAAGGCAGAGCATGTTGCACTGGACAGCACCAAAAGAGCAACAGAATGGAATGACCAGAGCTTGAGCTTGCAGGTGCCAAGATGTCCCTGCCCAGCGTGAGACTCTTTTCCGTGCTGCCCAGATGAATTACCCCAGCAGAACCTGCCAGCTGGAGGTGAACAAGTTCATAGCTGATAGTAGCTTGATTCACTTTGGCAAAGCATATAGTATAGAGATTTGGACTAATTTGTCACTTATCAGCACAATTCCTGACTCTAAATATTCAGTCCCAGTGAAATGGCTCCCCATATAGTCTTATCACTGTGTTATTCTGGAGCACAAAATGACTGGATAATTCCATGAAGGACTGACCTAACACAGTGCAATGATGTGAAAATTCATTCCTATTACCTAGGAATGAATTTGATTGGAATTGGGATGTTATTTGTGTGTGGTAAGAACAATATATGCAGACAATGCACGTCTGTTTTTACCCTCAATCTATAGTGGCAGATGAACATAAAAACAAGGTGATTTTTTTTCTTTTGTTTAGTTTTTCATAGTTGCTCTGAGGTCTGAATGTGGTCAAGTGTAGTAATCAAATGGTCAAGATGCAGTGCAATCTGGTTGTCCATGGCAATAGTGAAAGTCGGCAGACAACGAGTCAAGAAAAAGGAGCTAAGGCTTTGAAGAAATTCATAAAAAAACAGAGAGCAACCACAATATACTATTTGACAAGGGCTGTAGGCACAGCTCGAAGCTGAGCAGCTGGGCGCGCTTCTCAAAGGGGGCATACATAGCAGTGGTCAAAGATGGCTGCTGGAAATGGGAACGAGAAGAGGAAGACCTAGAAATGACAGTGTCAAAGCAATCAGTGAGGCAAATGTTATCTGTGCTTCCTTCTCCTGCTTTATCCAGCCCTTCTATTTCTTCCAAGGGTTGGGAGCTCACAAACCTGATAATGCAAAGAACTTCAGGTCTGTAATGAATTACACTGCTAATAGAAAAAATAGTAAACAATGGGAGTATGGTAAAATCATGCTATAGATGAGTGATGTGTAAGCAACAGCAAAAAATATATTGAGGCTTTAAGTAAAGAGAAAAAGAGAAAATGAAAGTATTTCATTACTGACTGTGCAAGAAACTGCATCAGTTCTGGAAGTGTTCTGACCTATTACTCACCATGAGGGTAAATGCATTTAATTGTTAAATACTTTATCTGCATCTACCATTAGCCTGTTATTTGCTGTATAAGTATTTTGTTCAGCTGACAGACATTATCTGTTGATACATAGCTCAGGATTCATTCATCTATTTCTAAAAATTGAACCATGACTAAAATTTATAGTCCACAAGAAGCTTATGTTACAAGTTTTCTTAGTATGCTATACAATTTAGCTATTGAAAATAGTGTTGGTTTAAATAAAATTTGAGTGAAAGGTCATTGTCCCTACTCTGGTCTTGATAGAAGTTATTCTGCTACAAGAAATGTTCAAGCCCTTGGGCCAGAGGAGGGTGCTGAGCATGTGCTGAGAGGACGGCAGTCAGGAGACCCAGGCTCAGGTGGATGTTAACAGGAATGGTTTCCCTGGACTTGAAAGAACCTGTACCTCCTTGTGCTGGACCAGCATTAGGCCTGTAGGCTATCATCGGATGGGTCTGTGTGCTCTCAGGGGGTCATGCACGCAACTTTGTTCTCCAGAGGAGCTGCTACTTCACAGGCTCCAACTGGAGATTGAGGCTTCCACAACAGCTAGAAGGAATGAAAGTGCATTAGTAGATACATGTAGGAAGGGGTTTTCTAGCTCATTCTTTCCTTGGGAAATGAAACCAATCATCCAGAAGAAAGCTAATCAAATTCAAAGGACTGAACAAGTTTACGTGAGATTTGTCTCTTTATGATAACCCTCGTTCACTACAAGTATGTAGCCTAGAAGAGAGATCTGCTGGTTAATCTCACTTTCCAAATTTGTAAGTGAGAATTAGCAATGTTGTTTTCAAGTCTCAGAAAAATAGGATATAACCATATTAGTGTTCTAATTTACAGCCTGTGCAACTGCAAGCTTGTACGGTATTTGGCTTCTGAAATGCCTTATCCAAATGTATGTAATACCATACAGTAGAGTCTCTTAAGTAGAGCAAGGTTCTTTTTCTGCCGCAAGTGAGAGTCCACTTACCTTGGAATATGCTGATTTTTGGTTTTGTTTTTTTTTTTGCTATTTAAGTTACATTACTCACACATTAATTAGCACATTTAGGCTATCAGCTGGTGAAATGTCTTTGGGAATCAGGCAAGCATTGAGATGATCACCTGAGCAGGAAACAAGTAAAGAGGAGTGGTCTGCAGCCTGCTGAATGAGGCATGCTCCATGCCTTGCTGCTAACTGACCTGTGGGAAAGTATGCTTAGCTCCTTTAACAGCCACTGTCTTCTGCAGAGCTGCCAACCTGTGCAGCATATTGTAAAAGTGAATGTGGGAGATAACGCAGAGAGTCGGGGACTGGCTGTGGAGTTTTGTTTTGTTTTGTTTTGTTTTCAAAAATAACAGCAGTTATTTTCTCTAAAACAGGTCCATGATTACCTTAGGAGCAAGCTGTGTTCCCTCTATGAGAATGACTGCATCTTTGACAAGTTTGAATGTGCATGGAATGGATCAGACAGGTAATCCAGCCTAATGTCCATCCTTGTTTCAGTTTAGCTGAAGAGCTCCCTTATGATGGGGAGCAATCAAAAAGTAAAGCGTTATGTGTGGTTATTTTGAATATCAAGTTACATCTCTACGTATCAGTGTTCAGGCTTTCAAAAGGTGCTTGGATATTGATGTAGTTGCGTCTCTGACCTCCTTAGACATGACTTATGCCTTGTTAATCTTGGCTCACACCTTAGGAAAAAAAAGCCTTCAAATTCTGTCCATTTTCACTGAAACCGAAAGCAGGTTGCAAGAATTTAAAAGAATGCCACTAGCTTGCACAGCCCCAGTAACACACTGAGGAAGCTTGTCTGATGCCATATTTACATGTTAGCTTCCTCAGAAATTCAGTTCAGTTACTGGAAACTGGGAGAGAAAGGGAAAAGGAAAGGGAGTCACAGGGACCCGCTGATTCTCTACAAACCACTGCTGCCTTTTATGGTGCATGTTTCTTGTTTGGGTTAAATGCTTCCCTAGAAGTTTATGTTTATGGGTACACCTCTCACATGGCATGTAATTCCTTAGACTCCAGCTTCATAGTTGTAGAGCAAACTAGAATGATGCTGGCTTATAACACTATAACTTGTTTTTGTGTTATGGCAGCTAACTAGCACTTTGCCAAATTAGTGTAATTAATACCAAAGTCTGTTGCATAAAAAATATGGTTATATTAAATACCTCCTCCTCTTTCCTTAGACAGAATTCCCACTGACATAAGTGGCAGTTTCTGATACCTACCCCTCTCAGAGTATATGCACTCGAGGACAGGTCCCTGGGGTTTTTTGGACACATTCTCGTTGGATATTTTCATGAGGGATGTTGACACAAGTCAGAGAGAGAGAGGATGAGATTTGTTAATGCTATAATATTAGCAAAGAGTGTCAGTACTTAGAGGAATAGGAATATTGTGCAGAAAGAACTGAGCAGCCTAGAGGACTGGAATAATAAAAATGGGATGAAATTCAGGAGTATAATGCAAAATGTGGATTTTAGTTAAAAAAAAAAAAAAAAGCAAGCATTCATCTTATCAGTTGGAAACCACCCACAAGGACTTTCATACGCTAGGTGATTGTGAAGGGGATTAGCAATCTAGAATGAATGTGAAAGAGAGCACCCGAGCCAGTTTTGAATAGCACACAGTGACTCCTGGCTCAGCAGGAGCTGGGAGCCAGCAGACAAATGCTGCCAATTAGTTTGGCTTGCTGGGAGCCTGGAACTGTGCCTTCAGCTCACTTAGCCTCTCATTTGGAAAAGAGAAAAACAGTCCGGCTCATTGCACTTGAAGCAGGCCTGTTCCCCGGACGAGGGAAGGACTACGAAATGCAGTGTGCTGCAGCTAGGAAAAGGGCAAATATGATCCTTGAATGGGCAAGACTGGGATGTCCAGCAGAGAGAGAGGAGTAGTGGTGACATTATATTACAGCCCTATTGAAAGACCTTTGGACTACTGACACATTTCTGGTCTCTCATCTTCAAGGCAGATGAAACACACGGGTGCACTGAAGGTGAATGAACTAATCGGGCAGCTGGACAGATGCTCTAAAGAGAGGAGAATGGAAGAGTTTATTTTGATCAGCCTAGCAGAAGAGAAGCCATGATTCTACTTGCTTCTAATAAGTACATCAAGGAGGTGTCTGTAGGCAGGAAGAGGATCTAGCTAAGCTAAATGCTGGTGATAATGGCACGAGAGCAAATATAGGTACCAAGTGACAAGTTGGTTGGAAATTAGAACTTGGCTGGGAATGAGAGGCAGTTTGTACCTGTTGGAACAGCAACAGCATGGAGCAGTCTTCCAGCCCCAAATAGTGGAGGTGTAAAAAGCCCAACTGTTTTGAGCCTGGTGCTCAGAAAATTTGTGAAAGAAGTTGTACGAGACATTGCTTGAAATACCAAGTGACTGAACTCGGTAGTGCAGAACAGGGTCTCTTCCAGTCCTGTATTCCACAAATACAGATAAAGTGTAATGCCTTACTTTTCCAGGGGAGAGCTTCTCTCTTTACTAAGAACTAAAACTTTTTCCTTTAATAATATTCAAAAGAACTTATATCCTTCCATGATCTCTGATCTGTAACAGTTATGCTTCAGCTCTTCTGCAAAGATACTGAGTGGTCCAGTTTATGGACTTCCTTCAAGAATAATGGAAACTGGAAGCAAGAGGGCCATCCTGTCTGTGTGGAAGTGATTCATCCAGTCTTCATATTTAAATGATTCAGACAATTGAGATTCTAAAGCCATTTCCATAAGCTACTGTTGCATGCCAGGGTAATGTGTGTGTTTGCTGACAAGGATTAATTTAGCATTGAGTATAGTCTGTGATACAAGCTGTGGCCATTTAAAATGACATAGGTGGACCACACTGAGCAAAAATCCTTCCCAGATTGTTAGGACTGCAGCGTAGGAATGAGCAGATGGGCTGTCATGACAGCGGTTTCATTGTGGTCAGAAAGTGGGAATGACCCATAGAAGTTTTAGAGGAATATCTAGGTTTTGGGGTGTTTCTCTAAACTTTCTAATCCTGTGTATGAATAGATGTTTTTAGCAGAGGGTTGTCTCAGGAGACTCTGTGCACTTCTTGGTTTAGTCCTATTGGAAACACCCAAAAAAAAGCCTTTCCTGGAAATACAATGGTGCTGATCCCTGCCCAAATCCAGCACTGAAGAATCACACAAGCAAAGAGAAATTAATCAGATATTTTGAAACTTTCACAAAGAAAGATTCAGGGGGTTTCAGGTCATTTCAAACCATTTCTGTTCATCCTTAGCGGGAATTCCCAGTGCATTTTACAGGATGGGCAGCCATGTGTTCACATGCCCCGAGTCTTTCTCCCATCGCTGAATGAAGTGCTGCCATCCTCATTAGTGAACTCAGCCCACTATCTGAATAGTGTCTGAATAGTATTATTCAATATCAGGGTGATATTGAGTGAGTGTAATATTTTAGTTCCTACTTGACAGATGAGAAAGATCAATGTAGTGAGTAATCATTAAGTGGGTGCATACCATTGTAAGGGCTTAATTTATTTTACTGCCTCAACATTGAAGGGTTGTTAGTCTTGCACTATTACCAATTCCATCACTAAACACAATACACTGCTCTCGCTTTTAAGAAACTATTGAGTAGAGTAGCTGGCAACATTTGACAAAAGATAACAGTCAGCTTTAATTTAGTTGTTTCTTTCTACGAGTTTAATGTATCGGCACAGATGTTCATCTTTTAAGGAGAGGAAATACATATTCACTCCTCTGAGCTTCTTGCTTCTGTATATTACAAGTATTTTATTGTTTTGCTATGCACTACAATGATTTTTTTGGTGGATCATAATTTAAGTTATACTGAGGTACCAGTAACTCTTAAAGAACAGTTCATTTGAATATTAAGGTCACTTAATTTCATTCTTTATTGTATGTAATTTTTTTAAAAGGACTACTGTAAAAGGTAAGCAATGCCTATTAGCAATGGTACTCTTAAGAGAATCTGTAATATAATATTTATGGTATTACTACATATACATAATAGTAATAATTAACATGCTAAACTTTTTGGTTTTTATCCTTTGCAGACTTTAAAACTACAGTGACAAGTTAAAGTGACAGGATTGTTCAGTTAAAAATAAAAGCATGTTTATTATTTAGGCAAAAATATTTTTTAATCAATTTTTGTCATTATTAAGGAGTTAGTCCAGGATAATGATAGACTCTGATGGTGAGGCTGTTTACAAAAAAAAAAAAAAAAATCAATGTATATGAGCTCTGATTACAGCGTGATTGATGCTCAGTTACTCCAATGAAGAGGAACTAATACGATCAGACAGACCCGATCTCATTTGCTGAAGGACACATTAATCATTCAGTACTTGGGCAAAAAGAGTGGTCAGGAGAGGGAGTCAAACAGAGGTCTTACAGTAATTCAACCAGATGAGCATGTTTTATCTGTCATTGAGTATATTACACTAAAATCATGCCATCTGTATTATATATGCATCATGCTTACATGGCTATGTAGATATACACTAATTTCATTTAATTCTTTCATTTAGCTCTGCAGTGAAATATATTAACAGTGATCTGCAGGATACTTTCTTCTTCCCACTGTCAACAGTAGCCATTTTGTTATTTCAGCTTTAATCACAAAAATTAACACTTCTGGAGCTGTTTGTGCTGTCTGTGAATTACAGGAGACGCCAGCAAAAGAAAAAAATTAGTGTAGTATATTCTACATGGTAGTGAATACCTTAATTACTATTCTTTTTTATAAAGATCCCAACTAAATGTGTAGGGAAACCCTTCTAGGGAGACTTCTGAATACCATCATGATAAGTGATAGGCTGTAAGCAGATGAGTGAAGGCACATACAACTGTTTAGTCAGTCCTTTCCTATTGAACTGTCATTCATGCTGGTGAGCATCCATCAGCCTTCAGTCTAATCAGGCAGAATTGGCAGGTCCCAGCAAACAAAATGTTAACAGGCTATTCCTGTCTGGCAGCGTGCTCCGTATTGGAGAGCTAGAAGACATCATTTTGTTATCAAGGCTCAGCATGTCAAATATTAGCTTGGAAGGACTTGAGGATCCCTGTTCTCCTTTCCAGTCCTGTCACAGCCACCTGTACCTGAGTGCCACGACCCTGAATCTGGTGCCTCAAGTGTCAGCACACTCCCCATGAGGTTTGAAGTATGGCCTTTATGATGAGGAGTCACTCGCTTCACGTGGTGCAGAATAAAGTAAAATTCCCCAGTATAACTAACTGGCCCACCCCATTAATGAATCTAGCAGTGTAACAGTGAAAGGAAACTTGCTTGCAACAGTGTTTCCTCCTTCCCCTTTGTCCTAATAAATGTCATTTTTCATTCCCATGAAAAAGATTTTTGAAGTATTTTCATGGAACCAAGCCTTGTTTCTCATAAGGTCAGCTGGCTCTTTTGGGCCTTGAATGTTGGTCCCAGAAGACTGCAAGTGTGTTGATCTGCACTGGTACACATAGTATTGAAATCTTGCAAATTTAGGACTTGGTGTATAACTGGGGAAACGGTTTCAGGTCAAAGAAATGGTCCCTTTTCATGCTGGGTGCCTACAAGGGACACAGTTGCAGCATGTCATGATAAAATCTGGAGGCGAGGGCTGATGGAAGGTGCTCTGAGAATCTCCTCCCCTCCCACTTGCTTGGATTCAGTGTCACTTCTCTGTTGTTTCAGTGAATTCACATCTGCTGCCACATTTGCGGGGGGGGGGTGGTGGAGGGGCAGGTTAGCAGGGCTGCTTTAGTTTAAGACTAGAGTGTGATAGTTCTTGCAGCCTGCCCAGTTGTTGTCCCACCATCCATCCTGGGGCTTCCATGGGCTCCTCAGCAAACTGTGACATGAGCTGGATTATCTGCAAAATAGAAATGTGCAGCTGAAGAAAGTTTTCTGTGCCACTAGGAGGAACAATCCAGGCCCGAGTTAGTCCAAAACTGGTTTTGGAAGTCTTGCACAAAAAAAAGCCAGTGCAGAGCAAGTACAATTTGTTTTTTAAGCAGGCCTTGATTGCAGTTGATATCCCCATCACTTCAAGGCAAATCCTGATGGCTGACTCGAGCAATTCTGTTACGAACTGTTCAGATGCAAGGTTGGCTGCAACAGGGACAAGAGATTTAAGAGCTTCTCTTGCAATAAAGAAATCAGAACAAAATGTGGGAATAGCAGACGTGAGAAAGACAGAGCGATACCAATTCTTACTGACTGACAGGGTTGATGAAAGCTCAATACCTAAATACTAGGGTAGAAGAAAATATCACTGCAGTTCTGTACAAATGATAAAGTCTTAGTCAGGTGACCTTGAGGTTGATGAAATAGGAAATTTGTTGACCTTCCTACAGAAGTAGAACTTTACAGAGAGGAAAGCCACATAGCATTTCATTGCTCAGAGACTGCACAAACATTTCATTTAGCAAAAAGTCATGGCCAAAAACAAACTATTCAGAGCCAGCTGCTTTAAGGTATGAAGAAGCTTAAAGATGCTGAAGGCATCAGTAGTTGTTAGGGTGCTTTTGTAGACCCCAGGAGATGTTGAACCATCTCCTTACCCATTCTACACAGATTTAAAACTCTGGCCTTAAATTAAACATTAATGGTGCAGCTACTGGTGTCATGTAATATGAAAATGTTATTCATGGGTAAACATGTGCTGTTTTACTTTTGAGTGTTATTCCTACAATGTAAATAAGAACAACTCTTTCTTCTCAAATCCTTTGTGTCAGAGAATTTTACAGATTGGAAATTGGTAGAAAAATTTAGTTTACCTGAAATACTGCTGGATTCGGAAACAACCTCTCCTGCTGCAATGGGCTCTAGTTCCGGGGAATTTGCAGAGAGGTCATTGAGCTCCGTGTCGCAATTGCCCATCTCAGAAGCAGATTTCGCACATGATTGCATGCAAAAGCCCCTTTTACAGCCCTTGGCGAGAATAAAAGTTCCTGCAAAACAGACAACCTGCAGTGTATTTCCCTTCCTGCACCCTGTGGTAAGCTGCTAGGCTTTATGTGACTGGCCAAGCCGTGCAGATCTTGCAACAGCTGGACATCTCTGGGGCCACAACCTGTATTACCAAATCCCTGTCAGATTCAAGAGCACAGAAACCAGTCATCTGTACGTGACGCAGCAGGATATCTGCCCATCAGCTCATTTGTTCAGCAACATTTATCCAGCCTTCAGCCCAAGGGGGAAGGCAAGGAGAGAGACCTGAAGCCCTTGAGGGCTGAGCAAGTTGTTCATGAGAGTAAGCAGGAGTGGTGACTGAGGGAGATGGCAAAGAAGGGTGAGCAGTAAGACCTCAAGAAAAATGAAGGGTAAGAGGAAGAGAAAAAAGGAACAGAAAAATGGAAGAGACAAAGTAAAGCAAAAGAGAGCAAAGCTAGGGACACTACTTGGCTAGCAGGAGAGGGAGAGAGAAACAAAAACAGCATTTTTAAAACTCACAGAGCAGCCTAGGTGGAAAGGGGGAGGAAGGAGGAGGTGGGGAGGAAGGAAAGAAAAAAAAAAAGAAAAACACTAACTAGAAAGTATGGTAAAGACAAAACCACAAGATTGGAGGGGGAAGGAATAGAAAAAGAGATCAGAGTGGCAACTAGGGCAGGAATAAGAAGAAAAGTCAATGTAATAAAAGTAGGATTGGACTGCACTGGATTTTTTTCCTTCTTTGTTTTTACATTTGGTGAGAATGAGTTTCTCCTTCTTGTAAAGAAAAACCAATGAAAACCAATGGATAAGAAATTGAGCCATAGTGACCCAGTGTGAGGGACCTAATTGGCAAGGTGGAGGGGGCTTCTTGAGCCAGCCTTGATTGCAAGGATGCTGGGCAGGCGCTTGTAACAGTGCTGTGCAGGGCAAACTGTATAGAAATACTGAGCAGACACTTTCTGTATTTAGCTACAATTTTTATTCTTTTATATATATATAATATATATATTTTTTATTTATATTTATATTATATATATATATATATAAAATAAAAACCCCTCCTTACCTCATACATGCATTGTTGTGTATTATATTTTCCTGAACAGGAATAAATAGCAGGCTTACATTTAGTTCTCTCTTATTATTTTAAGCAGCAGGTAAGGTTATAATCCATCTGTGTTTGTGACCTTGAACAAGAATGGGCACTTTCTCATTTACATAATGCTATTTTTTACTGAGACATTAAACTGCAGAAAAACAGGGACAGCGTGAAAAGTAGTCATCTACATATGTTTAAAAAAAAAAAAAAAGGGATAAAGCACACAGAAAATCCAACTAAAGAAAACAGACTTTTAAAAACATGTGAGAGTTCAAGAAATTAAAAAGCAAATGGCCTATGAAGGCAGCTTTACTGCAAAGCAGAGCAAGCAAAGCCTCATAAAAAGGATTTTTACAGACACTTATCTGTTTAGTTGGTACATGGGTACATCGCCTGCGTGGAAACTGCTCCCTGGCTGTTTCTGGAGTCATCCGGAGGGAGGCTCCTCGCTCCTGCGGGGCCACGTCCCAGCCCTGCACTGCTCTGCAGCCCCTGATACATGGAGCCCATCATTATGAACCTGTTTGTTTCCAAATTTTGCCTGGGGGAGAAAGCACAGTGCTGCACTGGACTGCTAGAATCACAAACTGTGCATGTTAGCGCTGAGATACGAAATAACCTCCAATTTTTCACGTTGTGAATAACCATTACAGCAGGAACCCTAATGACAAGACATGGTGATTTGGAAGGAATGAGACAGTGGATTTACTGCTGTTGATTCAGCTTCTGAAATGGGCGCTAATCTTGATCAATAGGCTTTCTGCTGCTGCTGGGATACATTTTATCACGCTGTTACACTGGCCTTTTTTTTTCCCCCCCTTTCCCCCTTTATTTTTAAAGCATATGAGATTGTTACCTCGTGGCATAGTAGCAGGCAAGTGGCAGGCCTTTGCCGGGGGAACGGTAAGGGAAGCTGCTCTGCAGACAACCGGACCACGGCTGGTGTTTCTGCTCTGTCCTGGGCACAGAGCTTTTCCCTGCCAGTGCTGCCTGCTGGGCCCTGAGCAGGGAAAGGCTCTGGAGAAAGGAAAGGGAAAAAAAAACAAAAAAACCCACGACCCTTAAAAGACCATAACAACATGGAGGGCAATTAAAAGGAACTTATTAAACATGTTACATTTATTCAGTGGTTAGTCCCATGATGTCAGGGTCCTGACTTGTGGGTTTTTTTGTTTTGGGTTTTTTTTTTGTGAATGCTGCAGGATGTCAGTTTTGGGGTAGCTGTAAAGTTCATTGAATACTGTCACAGGCAAGGGGAGAACGGTAGGAGAAAGAACTAGTCACTTGAGAGAGTACAAGGGAAAAATCCTGTTTTATATTCTTTCCAGTTGAAACCAAAAGACCTCTTATGCTAGGTTAAAGCTCACTGTCCTGATCCCCTCACATTAGCAGACTTCATGAAACCTGCAGTTTAATTTTGTCCTTGTTTTTTCTCTCTCTGTCTCTCCCTCTCCCTGCAGTGTCATAATGACAGGTGCGTATAACAACTTTTTTCGAATGTTTGACCGAAATACCAAGCGGGATGTTACCTTGGAGGCGTCCCGAGAGAGCAGCAAACCACGAGCTATTCTTAAACCCCGGAGAGTCTGTGTTGGAGGCAAACGGAGGAAAGACGACATCAGCGTTGACAGTTTGGACTTTACGAAGAAGATCTTGCACACGGCATGGCACCCCACCGAGAACATCATTGCTATAGCAGCGACAAACAATCTGTACATATTTCAGGATAAAGTGAACTCAGAAATGCACTAGATTTATCAAGATCCCTCCAATTTACAAACCAGCCTCTTGAGAGTTGTAGAAGGATGTGATCTTCACAAAAATTGTGGCTTCTGTGGTGGAATTTGTAGTCTGCATCCTTTCAGCCCTCGGCCTGTATTAGTATTGGCGGCAAGCCAACTGTTTTCCATCACTGCAACTGTACGAGTAAAAGGCACGACTGCAAACGCAGTGCTGTGGTCTGTGTTGGCTCCTTAGGCACGAGGGGGATCCGTTTCGGGGCGTCCTGGGAGGGCTGAGCCCTTCCAAGGGCCGAGCGGGGCACGGGGTGCTGCGCGTTTTGCGGGCCACAGCATTTACCACATTGTTAGAGCTTTTTGCCTCAGTCTCTTGATTTTTTTTTTTAAGTAAGATTTTCCTGTCTTTAATTAAGCCAAACCTATCTGTGAGTGAATGAGTAGCCACATGCCCTTAGATCATGTGCCACATTGGAAGGGCCTCTTTACAGCTGTAAGACTGGAAGCAAAATTATTGCCATTCGTCCTGGTGAAAAGTTGCCCCATCTCACCTGTCCCACGCCCTTCTTTACAGCATTTTCTTTAAACATCTGCTACCTTTGTACTTCAGCTTTTTGAGTGAATAAGTGACAAACTGATATGGTTACCCAGTTTATTTTAAGAAGTTCATTCTCCGTATATCTCTTTGCTCGGGTTAAAACAATGATTAGTATCTTCATCATGTGGAGGACAATTTAAAAACTCTGCATGGCTGCGCCACTGCTGCCTGGCTGTTCAAATACAGCAATAGCAGGGTTAAATACTTATACCCATACTACTATTTGGGGGTTGGAGGTCTAGATATCTTGGCTAAAATGCTGTCTGTAAAGGCAGTCATTGACCTCCAAGGGAGCAAAGTTAAATCACTGCTCGACACTTCAGAAAGTCCCTCATTTGTTTGTTGCAGCCCGGCTACCCAAATCCTGGCATTTGGGGAATACAGCCAATGCCATGATATCTTTAACTATAAAGAATGGTTCTGTGAGACAGCATGGCTCAGTGAACTTTATGTTTGTAAATTAGTCAAAGGCTAGATAACAAAATTATTCCTGGAAAAATGAGAAGAAAAAAAAAAAAATTCCAAACCAAACAAACCCTCTTCCACATAAATACACTTAGATCTTCTCCATTTTCAAATGAATAATGATGTAAATGGAAAATGAAAATACATGCAATTGCTTTACCTCATGTAGGAAGCATAAGGGTGTGGTGTACTAGACAGGAAGTACTTCTCAATCCAGGGGGGGGAAATATCAAAAATAAAAAAATCTGTTTGCCACCATTTGATGATAATGGTTGCAGAAAAATTAATATTCCAAAGTATTTGTTCCCAAATGATGAATAAAAGAGCACAATTCAGATGACCTGTTAATCTGCCCTTATTAAAACTCCTCAGAAAAATAATCTTTAAGCCATTATGCACTGGTTTATTTGGTAAGTAAGTGGAGGATGTACTGGTAAATGGATCTGCATGCTTTTATATTTTGGGTTGGGGGAAAGGGTGGGTGAAAAATCTGCTTACAAGAACTAAAAAACAAAGTCTAAAGCTCTTTTATATGACTTCTTAACACAACACATGAAATCTGTACGTTTGAAGTTTTCTAGATCAATGCTGTATATTTTGTGTGTGTAGAAGCACAAACGCATGTGCATCAGTTTCCAGCCATACTAAACACATATGGTATGAAATGTGTAGGTTAATTTTAAAGAGAATGAGGAATGTTTGTTTATAAAATACTGTATGCTCTAGAAAGCATGGACAGTATTATATGTACATATTTATTCTAATGAAATTTAACAAAATTGCTTTTTTTCCTTGTAAAAAGGTTTAAGAATGTGGTAAATTGTATAGAAATCTTGTTAATGCCAAACTACTGCTTAAAGGGTGTCATACAATTTCTTTGACTTTTGGCCTCTTCCATTAACCTTTGCAGCTCAAAAAAAAATAAAAAAAAAAAGAAAAAAAAGGAAAAAGCTATCAGCTCATATTGGCATTTACAGCTAGAAGTACTGTAAAACATATATTTAGCTTTTAACATTCTCGAGTAAGATTCTATAGATAACTTATTATAAAGCAGATCTTAATGCAACATTTTTTTTGTTTTAATTTTGAGTACCTTACTCTGTTTCAGCTTTGGGTACCAAAAAGATCGTGATAAAATTAAATAAATAAATATATCTTTGGAGCTTTATAAAACTATTGAAATACCCAACCAAAATACCATGAAGTGATTATAGAGGAAATAAATAGAAATCTTTCAAAGACCAGTATTCCATTCATGTCTTTGACATCACTACTAGAGTTCAGTTTCCTGGTCTTCTTGAATGTATGGAAAGTTAACATCGTCATTGTGAACGTTTCCAATTTTCTTTCTCTTTTTAGTTTGAGCTTTCAGTGGCGTAGAGTAAGTGATGGTAAAGTTGGTAAATCTGATTGTTTTGAAAGCTGTTGTTCATGGCTGCATTCTTTGTGTTGCACAAATTAGCTAACTGTTGTTGAATAAAAATATAAATATGTTAATACCAGCTTTTTCAATAAAATTACAACAAAAAAAGGCATAAGTAAATGACTTTGAGCCATGGCTTATTTTTAAGCTAGAGGTGAAAGAGTTGTTTGGCTCCTTTTACAATGGAGCAAGAGGCGTTTTGGGACAGGGACGCATGGGGTAAGCTACTGTGTGAACCTAAAGCATTCTCGCGTGGCAGGGAGGCAAGCAAACACCCTGACGCTGCAGGCACTGCGACTGCAACCCTGCATCCCCCGCGAGTTGCTTTTTCCTCTGCTCTGTATGCTTTAGGAGATTGAATCTCAGTCTCCTATTGAGAGTAAAATGCCTGCCCCAAACATCTGGGCCTTTCTTTTGAAGCTCAGTCTAAGGCAGCAGATTCTGCCTATATGCTCTGTACAGAACCCCAGCACTCCAAGAAACCTGTGGGCATCAGCGCACGAGTTAGTTAGTTAGCTTTCTGAAGGCACTAAGTCCTTTTTTTGGACACAGACCAGAATAAATTTGCTTCCGCTGTTAGATTAGGCAGCATATTGCTTTGCACAGCTCACCCAGAGCTAACATGCCATTTTTTTCCCTTTCCGGGAAGACACAATCAAGCCCACTCATTTAGATGGACAAATAGGACTAGGCACTGAAGAGAGAAAAACTCAGCTGAAAAAAACCCAACATATCAAGCCATATGCCATTTAAAAAGGTAACCTGGTTTTCAGTTTCCCTTTTCATCCCTACATGCCCAGCAGTATGAGCATGTACCAGATGGCTAACTCTTGCTCTTGCAGGTTTTGCAAGCATATTCAGTAGCCGCACATGGCAGTTTAACTCTGCATGGGTTGGGGGTCAAGGAAAATGTTGGCATGAGCCACCTGCTTCTCCTATTTGCAGCTAACACATCTTGCTTTCAGGCAGAGAGTTAAGTCCTTTGGATCCTTCCAAAGTTGGGGTTACTAATCCCTAAGAAGAGGGCAAGCATAAGGATTGTTCACCTATGTCCAGTTTTCAGTAACATCATCAATTAGCTCCCACTCCCAATAGTAATCCTGTTTCATTTGCAGTCTTCTCAGTAAATTGCATTAAATATAAAATTAGAGCATGAACTCACTTATCTTGCTCACGTGGTAGAACCTCAAAAGGCAACAGGATTACTGGAGTGGATAGAGGTTTGTGAAATTGGGCCTAATTTTATAAGGTGCTCAGGACAGGGTAGGTTTCCTTTGCTTTGCAAAGCCATGAGGAGGTCTGGATGTTTTGTGCACGACAGTTTGACAGGCATACTGGAATGGTTTGCTTTCAGAGTGTACCATGAAAAAGCTTTTATTAGAAGGGAACTTTTTCTTCTCTGCAGTTGGGCTAGAATCAAACTTGTATTCACGTGRAAGTGAGCACGACCCTTTAGGCACTTAGAGAGCCAAAGTCTGGCCTGTGATGCAGAGAACTTCATGTGAAGCACCTGACAGAGCAAACTCTTGAGTTCCCTCAGCTACAAATGCTCCCGTAAATACGAATCAGTCAGTCAAGGTACAGATCACTACTTGGTTTGCTGAGCAGAGTCAGTCAATGGGCAAGATATTTAAACAAACGATTGCATTAAAGAATTATTTTAAATTACCATGGTGATTATATATATCTTCTTGTTTATCGCATGGCCACTAAAGACCTACAACAGTGGCTCTTCTAAATGAGGCAGGGCGTTTTTCTGGACAACCGCAGATTGTTTTGAAAGTGATACCTAGGAAGAGGAGTGGACATCTGCTTCATGCTATTAGAACATGTATTTTTAATGCAGCAGCCTGATCCAAGACACCTCATCAGATCCCCAAGCAGATTATCTTTAAATACAGGGCCAAATACTTCAACTGGTAATAAACTGACAGTACTCCAGCGAGAAGGGTACTTAGCTCCGGGAATTCCAGAATTAAAAAACAAAACAAACAAAACCCCCCACCATCACCGTCTTCTCTAGGCAATGGCTTCATCACGGTTTCTTCAACTGAAGGAACAACTACTAGGAAAAAAAAAAATCACTGTAAAAAAACTAATAAAAAATTATTCATCCTGGAACTAGGGGGGTGCAGATTGGGGACAAAGGTGTTGGCATTATTCCATGCTCTACTACAAAACAAATGCTGCCCAAGCAGGGCACCAGTGAGCCCCTCCTGTCAATAATTTGTGTCAATACCTCAGCCTGGGCAGGTTACCTTTTTCATTTTAACTTGGCATGGCTTGAGTACCCCCAACAGCTCTGCTAGCTGCCCTGGGCCAAGCTCCTTTTTAATTTAATGGGAAGGTGAAGGAAGAAGCAGTGGTTTCACTCAAATATGAGAGATACTGGATTTGTGATCTGTTTGCAGTACAGGAGACAATGCTCACAGCAAATTTATGCGCATCTCGGATTGTCATGGAAGAGGTGGGGAGGACGGTGCCATTTCAATTATCATCCTCTAACATCTCTGCTAACACCTCTCTGAGATGAACAGCTGCAGTCTACATTTCTCACAGCTATTGATCCAGGCTTCAGCAACCCCAGATAGATGTTGCTGCAGCAATTACACTCTGTCAACATTTTAAAAATATTCTCTGCAACCTGAACAGCTAAAGACTTACTTTAGAAGAGAATGAAAGATGAGTCTTACTATTGTATACCACCGGCATCCATGCATTTTGTGAACAAGTAGGGCTCAGCTATGCTTCTTTTCAAAGTGTTTGTCTGTTTGGACCCATTACTGAGATTGTAGATATTGCTAATGAGCTTCCCATTTGCCTAAACTGGCCAGGAATCCAGTACTACCTTTAAATCTAATATCCCCTAATCACTTTGTGGAGCTGCAAGAAATCTCTCTCACTGCACAACTTATCCCCAAGGAAAGTCTGTCCCATCAAACCCATCCGAAAGCCACACAGTCTCCTGAGATCCAGCCTTCGTTATGAGAGAGCAGAAGAGGTGGCTCTGGCTTAAGGAGGACAACAGTAGCCTGGTTAAACTGGCAGAGTGAAAGATTTCCCTTCCTCCCCGTCTTCTCCCACGCCCCCAGTACGCTCCTTTGTGCTTCCTCCCTGCCTGCTCTCCTTTTCTCTCCACCTCATCCTATGACTTTCCCCATTTTCCTGCTAGTCTCTGTCCTGGGGCACATACAGTGACCAGAAGCCACTAAAAGCATGCTGAATCCCACCACGGGACTAAACGCGGCAACCTCTGCATGCTGCAGGAGCAGTTTTCCATAGGCGTAACAGCAAGTGCCCCATAATCTCCCAGTCTCCTGAGCTGTCACAGATGAAAGTCCCATTTGCCAGCGTAGTATATCTCAAGTGGAAGATTTACAGAATCTGAGAGATTGTATCTTAGCAACCACAGATGCATTAAGAAAGCAGTTTATCTGTTTAAATTTTCAATTAAAAAGACCTACCACAAAGAGGTAACTGTCATGAACAATACAAAAACCCACTACAGCAGTTCATAAAGACACGATTGCTTTATACACATCTGCTTGCCAAAGTGATACCGAGTGAATCTTTTCCCTTCCCGACGTAAGTCGGGTGTTGTTACAGCCCACGTCTACATAATTTACTCTCTTGCAGAGAGTGGGGTGGAGAAAAGGCTTTCTTTTTTGCAGAGAAACCCTGAGGTTTTGTATATTGGCCTCATTCCCCACAGGGCCCAAAGCAAGATTTTCAAGTTTCCAAAAGGAAATAAAGAACTCCCACAATGAAAACTCAGAATAAAATAGGTTTGTGGCCATGATCAACCTACAACAGATATGGGGCAGATTTTATTCCCCGATTTGTACAGCTTAGAGAACTGAAATACATTCTTTTACCTTGTAGGTTAAAACCTTAATTATCAGTCTTCAGAGATAGACATCTTTCCCTTAGTTCTCCTCTTCCATGTATTTGGGCCAGATTAGGAACCAGATGTAAACCTCTCTGGCTTTAAGTGAGCACCCTAACAAATAGCCATTGTGAGATTTTTATCTTACCATGCCCAAAACATACCTAAATTTCATCCTTGACCTGGCAAAGTTATAACAAAAACAATAGGCTTCTGCAAAGGTCAGTTTAGATAAATCACCATTTTCTACCTTGAAAATGTTTACTAAAAGAAGTTTTGCCAGCTCTTAGTGCACGTTATACTCCATTTTACATTCTTAGCCACCTGGTCCATGTTGTGTGGGGACACACTACAGCAGCAGGATGAACCCCAGCATCACTGCAGAAGGGAGCTACTAGGACATCCTTATTTTTTGAAAATAAAGGGCTGTCCCTAATCCCCCCAAAGGGAAATGCTCAAGAAAAGCCCTCACTCGGAGCTCTGGAGAGCTCACACCTGCAGACTGTGAATTCTTGCACAGAAGGGTAGGTCTTAGTCCATAACCATTGCTCCAGGCTCTGAGGCAATGAGCAGCACGTCTGGAATTGCAGAGGCAGGTGTTCGCGTAACCCACAGACTTCAACGGGCTGAGAAAGGTGGCAACAGTTCTCTTGCTTGCTCTGCCCTCATAGATGCACTATTTTGGAAAAACTTAATATAATAATTAAAGCAAAGTGAGGTGAGCGGAAGTTCTGCCAGGACAACTACTGGCCCCAACGGCCGGTTTTATATGAGAATCATGATAAAAGGCACATGCACATACCCAATGCATCTATCTGTCTTCAGAGAATATTTTACTGTCTACCTCTGCTACAAATCAAAGCAGCTGCCCTGGGCTAGAGAAACTTCAGGATATAGGACTGAAACATTCCCATGGAGACTCACTTTTTAAAACAACAATTACAGATCAATTGAACTGTTACTAGAAGCAGCATTAGGAGAGATTTATGAATCATCCACTTTTAACTCTAGGAAAGAATCTTCTGTAAAGAGAAGACTGAAAAATCCATTTATTGCAAAATCATTTGCTGGGATCATCATCTGTCTCTTATGCTGGTGTAGAGGCACGTTGCACAAACAATCCCCTATCCATTAACTGAATCTGGTGATTGTGAGAAGTTAGTAAATTCCTTGAACACATTTATTGCCATTTTGGCGTTTTTCAACAAAACATAGCACCCAAATAAACTTGTTTGGTATTACATTCTCAAGGAACATGTTTGATGTTTAAAAATACATTTACTGGGAGGAAATTACAAAAGTTCAGAATTTGAAATAATTAAAAATAAACAAATAAATAAAGCAGGTTATACCCTAGAGAGAGGAAAATTTTTAGCTGGCTTTTCTGGAAAAAACATGTCATTCCAGTATTTCGCAAAGTCAGTCCAAGAGCTATAAACTGAGACTTTCACATTTTATTACAAGTTTTACTCAGTCCTGACCACTAAGTTTTCTATTGCCTATTAGCTTATCATTTAAGTCTATTACATGCAGAAAAACTGTAGCTTTCCTGCATTCATCACCTTCACAAATTCTGTTGCATTAAAGTACATTGAGTTACAGCCCCTGCACCTTGGCAGAATGCTTTTCCCTTCTGAAGGCAAGGTAAAACCCAGCTTTAATTACTCCGTTCAAGAAATTCTGACATGATCTGCCATGCCACTGTCCAAGATTCATCTTTCTGACCAAACTGACCATTTTTTAATCAGACAGGGAATAAGGAGACCTGCTCGCTCCAATGGTCTGAGCAGTTGGATGATGCAGAAAGCCTCTTCACAGCTCTTGGGAGGACTGGTGAAACACCTTACTGGACACACTCCCTCCTGCAGTGGATGCCTTGTAAAACAGGACAGTTCAAGCTGAAAAAAACAAATGCTCTGTCCTTCAACATCTATCTCCTGAGAGTATTCCAATGGCGATATTCATCCTGATATTTGAGTGGTAGTTTTAGGTTTGATTCTAGACAGATTCTTGAGCAGAATTCAGGCTGTAGACTACTTTTGAAGGATCTGAACCCTCTTAAAGTAACATTTGCATTACCTAAACAAGTAATTGTTTGATGCTATTTTGAGTGATTATTTACTGAAGTTATAGTTTGTCACCTGAGGCAATCGAATGGCTTGTTGTCGTGGAAACATCTCTGCTGTCACCAGCACTGAATAGAGAGGGAGGAACAGAAGAGGGAACTGAAGAAGAGATGCTTTGTTGAAATGCCTCTCTCTAAAGTGAAGAAATTATTTCAGATAAAGACAGGCCACACTGAGACACAGAACAGGCTTTCAGCATACACAAATTTCTAAGATATTAGGACGTTTGCAGGCTTGGTTCAAGCCCTTTCTAATTTAACATGACACTAGGCTCCTGCTGTCAAGCACTGCCATCTCCCACAGTTAACAGCAACATCTGCAAGGCCCTTTCTGATGCTGAACTTGCTATTATTGCAGAAAAATCCTGCCATCTTCAAAAATAGAACAAAGACTCTGTAACAACCTGCTGTAAGAAAGCACCTGCTATCACCTCTCTATTTGATTTGTAAAAGATTCAAATTCTGACTCTCAGGGCTTCTTGTCTGAGCCTTTACCTGGTGTGTGATCTTGACATGTAACCTCTCTGCTTTCCCCATGCCAATACTTTAATTCACACTGAATGGAGATTTAAGGTAAGAGTTGCAGCCAGAATTTCCCTTAAAAGAGCATGTCTTCTACCCAAGTTCTAATTAAACTGTCCCACAGATTTTCCTCTCTTTCTTATTGTTCAGGTAACAGAAAGTTCATAAAAACCTTTAAGCTGACTTTTTTGCATCTAACCCATAAAGACACAAGAGAGAATAGAGTTTCCACTGGAAGGGAAATCAGGACTATACGTTGTCACCATGCAAATTACACAGAAGCAAACAATGCAGATTAACACAATGACACTGAGATTGGAAGGTATTGGAGATAGAAACCTTCTCAGAAAGCAGTTAAACTACAAAACAGCTGGAGAGCACATTTCACAAGATTGCCATGCCCTTTTCCCATAGAATTAGTTTATTATTACACAATATTTTATCACCAGAAAAATATTTTCTCCCATTTTGCTCTCCCATAACGCAGAAACACACTGCAATGACTTTGCTAGTCACTTGGGTAACACTGTTGGAACTGGGGTGGTGGCGGGGGGAGACTGGGTCTACAAAGAGTTATCTATTTTTCATAAAAGATTTTCAAATTGCATTTCCTCTCTGAAACAGAATAAAACTAGAACGCGATTCTTTTGTTCACTGGTAGTGTCCTCTGGAGACAGCATTAGAAAGAGAGAAAGTGCAATGTGAACCTGTAGTGCCATCTGATGGCACAAAATTAAAACCACACAGGTTGTGGGTTTACTAGAGAAAGGACAGGTGCCCAGTGCAAAACTGAAAAGCACCATTTTCCTGCCAGAAATACCGAGTAAGATAAAACACATGGGTGCACAGAGGCTCCAGACGCAGAGGCGCTCTCGCTGGAGGTTAACGAAGCGCCTGTAACTCATAGGCGGTGCCCTCACACGATCACAGCGTTAGCTGGGCTCCTCTGGACTATCTTCTCTCACTTTTTAAGAACACATGTTGAAGAAGTATAACTCATCAACAGTTGGGTGACGACTTTTACTCTGGTGCTTTTGGCATCCTACATCTACCTGCAGGTGACAACGAGCTTGCTGCCAATAATTAACAATGGAAACATGAATCGTTAATTACCTTCGTGACTCCACCGACTGACGCCTCGGTAAAGCTGATGCAGATTTCACCAACCCCAGCTAACCCAGCTCCATAGCTAATGAAATGGAAACCAAAACCAAGCTACAAGTTTAGCTGCAAAGTGAAGAGATTTTAAGGCACGCTTAAATTTTTTGGTTTTTAGCCCATAAAGAGCACTTGCTCCTTCTCTCTTAATGCTTAACTTGTTTATTTAAAAAGTACACTGACATGTAATTATGATTCAGGAATCAGGATTGAGAAAATATCACCTGTCGTTAGACAGGGAATAAAATTGTAAGAATTAGCAACACCACAGGTGCATAAGTGGAAATGCAAAAGTCGTGCACGAGCTATAAGTGGCCTCTCTGTGCTGAGGTACAGAGGGTTCGAGAGAAGTGTTTTATGGCAGAAAAGAGGGTGCAGCGCCAGGACTCTGGACTCTGCCACGCGAGAGCCCAAACTAGGATCTAAGCCTGCACTTGAGGCAATTTACACAGGGGTGGTAAAACTCTTTCTCCCAGGCTTAGGCGCTAGGAGCCTCATGCTGCCAGGGGCAGCGCTGCTGTGGAGGTAGAGTGTGCTTAATATTTATCCAAGGAACAGCAACAGATTTGCTGTCCAATGCTGAAATATATATGCTAAAAATTTGTGATTTATACCATTGCAAAAGTTAAAAATTCCACTTCCCAGTCACATTAAGATACTAAATTTTAAGGTGACAACATTCTGACCACCATATGCGCATACAACTAATTATGTGCAAATCTGCTTCAAGTTATTTTTAGTAGAGAGTAAACAAATTCCCTTCCTGGCCAAGTCTAGTGGACTTTGTCATCTGACTACACAAACAGAACATGGCTAAAAGTTGGCAATAAAACATGTGAAATTAGTGGATCAGTATCAAGCAGCAGCTTTCCCAAGAGCAACTTGCTGCAACACTATCTGCTTGTATACTATATTTCTCCTAGTCATGAAGGGTTTTTTTGTTTGTTTTTCAAACACATTCTTTATAGCTCTCGAATGTTTATGGTGCACTGACTCAAGCAGCTTTAGAGGTGAAGTGCTTCTATTTCACAAAGTGGCACGATGCAGCATTCATACCATTCAAGCAAGACAAGTAGTGACGCAGAAGGGCATCCTCATTGAACAATTTTAGGCACCCTACAGAAGCTCTCTGTACAGTCAGTAGAAAAAGGTTGTGTTGGGGAAATTCAAGACCTCTGAGAGCTTACTCTCTGAATGGCCCCTGAAAAAACCTGTTTCACATTATTTAGAGACAACTTGGAAGAGAAGATGCTAACACCTTAGAAAAATGGTGCAATTGATGCAAAAGTTGCCACAGAAAAATTTTGCAAGGAGTCAGTTTCCCACACCATGTGGCAGCATGAATGGCCCTTGCTAACACCCCCATTCCAAACATTGGAGCAGCAGGGTTGTGGGCCAGGATCAAAGACCTGCAAGTGGTGTGACGTGACCCAGAACCATCCCTGGGAGCTCAAAATTCACCCTGAACAATCCAGCACTGTTAAAGCACGTTCCAGCCCTGGGTAGCAGCAGCTGCACAGAGGCTCCACAAAGTGCCTCTTCAGCACTGAGACTTGGACTGTCAGAGCAGCAATCCCACCACAGTGCTAGCAATAAAAGATGTACCTTCTCCAAGCAGAGAACCCCCATCAGCTCTGGACCCAGGTATAACAAAGACACCAGCACTGGAGCAGGAGTTTCTGCATGTGACCTTGCCCAATTTCTATTAGTGGTGGCAGCTGGCAAAATTCAGAACTAATTGAACTCAGCCTCCCTTGTTAAATCCCCCACCACACACACACCTCAGTAGTCACAAACCTGTGGGTAAGGCTCCCTCTCCTCCCTTTTGAACAGGATTTGCAAAAGGGAGGAGATGCAGCAGATTGCAAGTGTGTTGGTGCAGACAATCCATATGGATCCACCCCAGTGGGAATACCTCTGCTGCAGATAGCCTGAAGCCACATGAACTGTCTTTGGCCAAATAGCACCATCAGCCTTCAGGACTATGCATATCAATCTAGACCAGGCTGCGAATGTCTAGGCTGCAAAGTCGTACTTGAATTATTAGTGTTCTCACTGCCCTGGGAACATGTCTTAAATTTTTGTGTGTTTGAAGATAGGAGCCTACTGCCTGCAGTCAACTGTGGGAAAGCCTGCCTGTTTGTCAGGAGCAACAGTGGGAGTGAACGGGAAGACATCAGAATTTCACTGTTTTATTTTTCTTGTTGCAGAGTGATGCAGTTAAGGTGGAATTCACATTCCCACCCACAGGTCATTTGGTAAACTGTTAGTGAGAAGGAGAAAAGAGCTAGGGCTAAAAGAGTCTGCCAGATGGCGGAGGTCCGGCAGGGACGGCCATCATTAGTCCTGAGGGCTTTCAGGTAAACTCTGGGTGCATGTTTACATGGGCGCAGGCAAACTAAAATGTCAGCTGGCTCTGGTGCAAAAGCTATGTGTGTACCCACTATATATGATATATATATATAAATGTGTGTGTGTGTGTATAACTGAGGTGCTGGGCACATGTACCTTGCTTCTTGGCTAAAAGGCTGATTATTAATAACTTTCTCCTGCTATTTTGTTTGTATCATGTTTTGGGAAATGCAACTGCATATATGTATGTTTTTCTGTCAATAAGATTGCAAAGAAACACCTGACTTCATCAACTTCAGATGCTCAATACCGCAAGTCACTCAGCACTCAAATCAAAATGTGTTGTAAGTAATGCTATTCACTGCATGAAGTTATGTGAAAATTTTGGAAGATGAAAATGCAGAAATGAGTGTTATGAAGTTGCAAGCTTATAAAAACTGCTTCTCATAGCTGTCATTAGGAACATATCTGTGCTGTATATTTCTTCACCACTGTAAATATTTTGTAAAGGAAGGCTCCAAGCAGTGTTTTCATGTTCCTGTCCTGCTTCAAAACTAGAAGCAAAGTTCAAGTTAGATAGAGATAATGAAAACAAGTTTTTTCAGTGCTGAATATCCTTCCTTAACAGGAGGATGAATCTCATCTTTTACACACGAGACTTTAACCTACAAGAGGAACTTGAGGATGCTAATTAGCTTTTCCATAATAAAAGATAATGAAAGCCTTTTAGTAATAAAAGGAAAACAAATGAGCTATCTTAAAATAATACAGAGAGACAATCTGAGTGTTTGGTTTCTAACCATTTCTATTCCTATTTAAGTAGCATTTGTACGTATATAGAAAGTTGTTAGAGCAGGTTTAATATCTATTTACAAGTTGGTGAGTTCCGCCTAATTTTTGCTGCACAGATTAGTAGTTTCTTAACTTAATGATTAAGTAGCAGTTATTCCTTAATAAGTACCTGCTGGCTGTTCAAACAGTTTTAACTGGAAAGATGTGATCTTCTTTTAACTGCCTTCATTTAGTACTGAACATGACCCTTACACTGAGTTATTGCAATGAATTAGGAAGGCATTAAGAACACACTTAAAATCCTGAAATTTACTTTGCCTTTTTCAGCAGAAACAGAAAAGCCAGAAGACAAGCCAGACACTGGTGCATTCTGGAAAGGGGCATATTGTTTTGTGTCAAAGGCTCAAGTTCTCCAAAAGTGTAGGAATATAAGGAAGCACAGTGCTACCCTTACAGTAGCATTATTACCATGTATTACCAAAAAAAAAAAAAAAAAAGCAAACAAACTTACAATTAATAACTATTTTATGCACTTAAGAGAAGACCAATTTGTGCTAGGAAAGAAAAGTGCACGTAATTCCTACAGATCTACAGATTCCTTTTTTTCCTCTAGAAGAATCAGGCAAAACACAAGTTATAAACTCCTTGCATTCTTGCCTACCACAGGAGGCTGTTAGTCATTACAGAGTGGGCTCTTAAATTATTCAGAATTTCTATATGTGTTTTGCCGTTTTTTCTATGCTTACAGAATAATGTATCAGTTTGGAGAACAGGCAGTACTTTTTCATGTTACTTTGAGGAAGAAATTCAAATAATGAATATTTATTTTATTTGTGTATCTTCTAAATGCTAAATCTGAGCTGAGCAGTACAGCTGTACCTAATTTAGATGTGTCAATAGCCATATAATATCCTCCTCCTCAGTTAATTAATACTAATCCAAAGATTGAATTATCAGCCTTGAAAAAGGGCACCTATCTTTGGAACTGTTTAAAATTCAGCATGTCTTCAAAACTGAGTAAGAAAATAATAAATGTAGAATTAATTGAATAGTTAGCAGCAGCTGCCACATCCTGTGTGTCTCTCCTTTCCAATCTAGAAAATGGACTGTTTTGGAATATAGAACTGTAGAATACATCAGTAGGACAAAGTTATGCTGTGTCTGTTTGCCTGCAAGATTTGAGATAAGTTCAAACAGCCTTTGCAAAAACACCTTGCCTGGGACTGCAATTGCTTGTTAAGTATTAGTGATTTTGTGCTTGTCAGCTGCGATAGGAGTTAGAAAGAAAAAATTTATTTGCCAGGGTTTCAGCATGCTGAACACTAGGCAGACAAATAAATGGAGTACCTATCATCACACTGCTGCTAATGTGTCCTCTTTTTCCATAATAAAGAAAAAAAAAAAAGCACCAAGAAGGAACACCTGAGAGCTGGACATTAAAAGGCTGCATTTAAACATTCTGAAGTCAAAGTCACCTCTTCTTTTCCTTTCAGATGCACACAAGAGCTGGAAATATCATAAACATGGATGGAAAATGAACTCCTATGTACTAGTATTAAGAACTTTCCATCTCCATTGAAGAGAAGCATCCATCAAATTAAACTGTCCCCATCAAGCAGAGCTGTGCCCCTCTCTCATTGTGTTCTCCCAACAACTCGTAGCAGTCGTGGAGGTTTTGGCCTATTTTTTTTAAAAGCAACGCAAGCTGGAATCCTAATTTACCCTCTAGTGATTGTCACTTTTCCATCCCGTGTCCCTTCTGATAGCACAGTCATGGCATTGGGGTCACAGGCAGTTATTTTACTCGCTCCACTGTGTCACCCTTACAATAGCTATGTTTTTAGTAAATACCAGTTTTTTGCCTCCTTGTCATAGAAAACATTGCATCAATGAGAATCTAGTTCTCTGGAGCAGCATTCAGATACCTTAACACAGAACTGTTCTTTTTGTTTGTGCAAACCCTCCTCTGCTTTTTGCAACCCAAGGGGGGTATCCCTCCAGCCAGCGGTTTGCTTCATTACAAAACCTGAATTCTCTTTTAAGAAGCTCCTGGCCCAGTACTGAGTGAGGGAATGGCCCTTTGGAGGGGAAAAGTAAAGATTGCAAAATACTTCTGTATTGATACGTGTCTCTTTCCTACCATATCAAAGTCTTGTGCCAGTCCTACGTTGGCTGAACTGAGCTGGCCTGGGCACGAATAGCACAAGGGAATCACTTCTCAGTACCCCGTTCTCCCTAGGATTCAAAGTCCAGCTCAGCAATTCAGCCTGGACTGGAGCATAAAGACCAAAGACAGACAAAGATTAGAGGAATTACGTGCAGACGAAAGCTTTGAACAGTTTAGCTAATAATCTAACCTATCGCTACTGAACACACAAAAGCCTTTTTTCCAGGATCTGGCTAATTCTTGGTGTGCTTTCCATACATATAAGCACATGAAGGGAAATTGTATAAATTAAAGTCTGACAGATATCAGTATCATTGATTCAGCCACCACTCCTCCCTGACAAAAAAGTAGGGACTAGAGAGCTTCTTAGCTAATCATTTGAAGTATTTTTACTACAATTATTAACTAATATCCCCCAATATTTTTTCTCAGAAATGGCTGAGCTAAAAATCCCAAAGTTGTCTGTACTAAACCTCACAACAATGTTGTGCTGTAGATGGGAAACTAAGATACCTGGATTAAGCCTTTTGTCTCATCCTACAGATCAACTATTTCCAAAGAAATAAATAGAATTGAGCCTCCCCCTTTTTGCAACACTTTCCACCTCTGACTTCATTCGGTTTTCCCTTTTTGGAGATGTGTAATGACTTCCTCAAAATGCCCCACAGTATGTCAGAAAATTGACGTCCTCATGCAAAGAGTAAAAGCTAAACAGAGAAGAATTTTTAACTTTAGTTCTGAATGCTAAGACTGCCTTCTTCTCCTGACAAACACATGAATAGAAGTTAAACACATAACCGTGTATAAGCAAAAATTCAAAAAAAAAAAACAAAAAAAACAACAACAAAAAAAACCTTTTGTGCTTAAATTTCAGAGCCAGGAAGGAGGTTTAGGTATTTAAAAGGAGCCCATGGATATTCTAAAAAAGGAGGATAAAAGGTTAAGTTTGGCTTATTGTTTCCAGCCAAAAGGAGATCAGGTAAGCTAACTTATTCAAAGGTACCCTGCTGCCTTATGCTATTTCTTTTCCTCAGACAGAAAGAAGAGATGGTTGAAAGTTTTCATCAAAACTAGAAGCATCCTGCAGACATTCTACTCCAAAGATTTTCTGAAGGGTGCAAGTAAGACTGTGTGTTTTTGGAAGGCAAAGGTTTCTGGTCTGCAACTCAGGAACAGCCAAACCGCCTGGGCTCTGGGAAGCGCACTTCTCAGTGCCTTCAGGTTCTTCCAAACTGCAGCCCCGGGTCAGGTTTGAGGGGGGTCCCAATAGTTGGAGTGCAGCCAGGTGCCTCATTTTTCCAAAAGTTTCCCCCTCTCCATCAAATACATTTTTCACTCATAACTTTTTAAATTAATGACTGACACGCAAAGGCAAAAAGGATATAATGCATTATCAATAGAAGAGTGTTCAGGGAAATAGTGCAGTGTATCTGTGAAATCCTCACCCCCTCAATCCACTGGTTAAAAAAAGGTGGCAAGTCACAATGAAAGCAGGAGTAAGGAGTATCTCCAGATCTCATAGGTACAAGACCTTGGCCTGACATACTCTAATTTTACTGCTAGCTTGAAATAACATGAAGTTCAGTTTCAGGTATCTCATATGAGGAAGTTTAAAACATGAAAAACGCAGTTTAGAAATGAAAGCACCATAAACAACTGCTCACAATATTAAAGCACAATGAAAAACTGCTGTATTCCATTTTAATTCAAATTTATATTTTGTATTTATTTGCACAATACAAATTATTAAACATATTCTATTTCAGTTTCCACTGCAGATTTTTTATGTACTATTTTCAGTTGCTTTGGCTTGTCTGTTACTGGCACCATCACAATACCAGCCTTACAATCTGGTGTTTGTCATTCACACACCAGCATGGATAATAGCTTAGCGTCATATATGTAGCTATCATAACCAATTAGAACAAATAGCATATTTTGTAAAGAACATTTAAAGCAAAATAGCAACCAGAGAGCTCTTTTTACAACCTTGCTGGGGTGTGAAATGGTGTGCCCTTTCAAAAACTTTAAAATCACTATCTTGCTAAGTAGTGAAACAATGAATTCTGTACACAGATACCACTCATCACCAGGTACTGACTATATGACTATCACCTTTATCTAGAAAACACCAAATAAATACAAGGCATACAACAGCTTATGTTGCATATCAGATATCTATTCTAAATCATACATGTGAAAATACATACAGGCATGTGGGAATAAAGAGTAAAGTGCTTTTAACATCAAGCAAGTGAATGAATCTAGTGTCGTACCACAGGCAAATAACATGTCCATTTCAGACAAAAGTGTCCATGCAAGTAATCAGCAGCGATCCTCCGCATTCACTTATAATAATATTAAACTAGTATATATCACTTCAGTCATAAGGTGTTTAAAGTCAGGATACCGTGTATACACTTACAAAACTCAACCAGTACTCTACGTCAGCATACATTTTGAGCATTGCTACAGCAGGATTTTTTTTTCCTTTTTAGAAGCCAAACCTTTGGTAGTGTAAATACAGCGTACATTGAAGATTCTACCGAATCAACATAAGAGCTCATTGTGCAGCTGACAGGAATGGGAAGAAGAAAAAATCAAAAGCAAATTTAATGGCTTTATGCACTGTGCTCCTCCAGTCATGCTCTATTTTCACATGCCTCCCTGCAGGTAAGAGTTTAGACATGCAATTCAAGCAAGTGATTGCTTTCAGTTCAAAGACAGGCCATTTACTGCCAAGACGACCTTCCAGAATTGTGCTGAATTCAATTACACTTCCTTGCCTCAAGTTCAGCAACACTTTCTTAAATTCATTGCTTGCCTTCAGCACAATATCTTTGGTTATATCATCCTCCTCTACAGACTTAGTTCCATTTTTGCTGCTGAAAGGCATGCCCACAGTTATTTCAAATTTGTACCGATCAAACATTTTCATGTGGCAGTTATGCTTTGTCAAATACTTGAGACGACACAACTCTTCCTCCTCCATAGTAACATTTTTGGGGTCGCAAAGAGGGTAGGTTTCACCATACAAGCATCTCATCCAGTCGCCAATAAAGAGCGGAAGCATGTTTATTGCCGATTCTGCGCTATTGTCGATTTCTGTGACCCGCACGTATTTGAACCGCCCAGTCCATGTCACTCTGTGTCCTTCCAGGTGACTACATAAAATCTGAGTACGTGCCATGTTAGTCTCCTTCCATGATCGGGGTCCACAGAGGAAAGCATACTGATTCCATGTCAAGGTAGAGTTGTAAACTTTCATTCCCTCTGATCGATAGACATAGAACCAACAAAACAACACCACGGCTGTAATCCACACCAAAATGAGTTTCACAATTGAGCTTCGAGTGAGGGATTTAACCATTTCAACCACAGAGAAGTTAGCTTTTGTCCACCATCGGAAGAGCAAAGGAACAGTACACAAAGCCAGAGTCACTACAATTTTCATGAGTTCCAGAGACACGAACCACTTCATGAAATGGACAACACACATGAGCGCGATGCCTATGCCTAGCACTGGGAGCGCAAAGAGAAACAGAAAATAACCAATTGACGCACGAATGAGCCCGATGCCAGAAGACTCCCGCAAAATGACCACAGAGAGCTCGCACCACATAAAGCAGACTAGATATGGGACCAAGTAACAGTAGGTGCCTTTAAAATTCCGTAATTGTGCCATTCTGAAGAAAAGATAGAACAAGTACAAAAACAAAAGGCACGGGATGCTTACATTTATCACAAAGAAATGGCCTACAGGAACAGTAAAGAAGGTTTTACCTAAGAATTTCAAGTAGCCCAAATTCACAGGCAATACCTGCAATAGGGATAAGCAACCAGCTGCTATCTCAGTCATTAGTGCTCTTTGCGTGTAGGGTTCTGCGCATGTGCTTAAACTCATGTAACTTGTCACAGTGAAGAAAACAGAGATGGTAGCTAACTCTGAGCATGGCATACAGTCTTTGCTTGCTATAGGGAAGGAAAAAATGACAAAGAATACTGAGAGCAAAAAATAAATGTACGGCTCTAAGTGATTCCATCCAAAGTTCACCTCAGCTTGCTCAACATCTAGGTTTGGCTCAAAACGAAGCAGTAAGTCAGTCAGAGTACGGAAGTTTTCCCAGGCCTTACTATCCTGAAAAACCTTCAGTGTGCAAATCACCATAGAAATGAAGGACAGATAGAATATGACTAATGGAATAATGAAGGCAAAAAAATCAATTGTCAGATTACTGATAATGAAGAAAAAGATGAGAGCATTGATATGGTGTGTTGGAACAATAGTAGACAGCCAGTGCATTCCTGCCTTTGATGCAATATCTATAAGGTACTCCTTAATTTCCATAATGGCATGAAGTGGATATTTTACAACCTGGAAAAGAGAAAGAGACATTTTATTTATGAGTAGTTTTGTACCTGCTACATCACAGATTCTTAGCTGAAGCAGCCGCAGTAAGTTGTGTAACCTCAGTTGACATGAAAAGATTTTCATTTCAGAAGAATGTTGCCAATAAAATGAGATTACTTTGTCTGAGATTATTAGCTGTTTTGATTAATTCAGTCAGATGAAGCTCTGAGGCTATTTTGATTTCAGCAAAGAAGATATTTCACTACCTTTGACACATATAATTAAATGGCTTCCTAGTCAAATATTCTGCTCTGCTAGCTTTGTACCGAAGATAAACTGCATGGCTGCAGTCCTGTACTATCTGAAGTTATTACTTGAGCTGTGAGTACTGTAGCTTAAAGCACTTAACTCTGCCACAGTTCTGCAAAGATTATGTTATACATTCTGCATTATTATATGCACTTACAGCAAGTCTTTACAGCTGTGGTTTATTTTTTAAAAAATCCTTCCCAAGTACCTAGGGATGCAGCTGTCAAAAATCTCTACATTTTCTGAATAGCAGAAATACCTTTCCCTGAATATGTGGTAATTTAATTATAGCTATTCTTTTAACCTATAACCATAACCTTAAAATTCTGCCTACGTGGCATTTTCCTGTACAGAAACATGACAACAATGGAACTGTTGGATCAAATCCTCCCCACCACACTGGGGCCGGCCACACTCTTTGTGCAGGATAAAGATTATAATAAAAGACAAACTAGGGGATAGGATTTTTCAAACAGATAAATAGTCAAATATTAGCATCTGTACATTAGATGCTGCAAACAACCCTTCTTCTCTCAGAAAAAAGACAGTTTTTACATTTTCCCAGAACTTATGCTTTTATATATTAATTACTTCAAGGGAGAGGTCAAGACTGCTCCAGCAAAGATCTGTGCACAATAATGAACTGGGGCAACACAGGCAACTTGAGGATAAGGCTATTTATTAGTGGAGGTATCCCTGCTCATCTTCCTAAATGCATCTCTTCGAGAATATTAATTATTCAAAATGCCAGCCAAAGATAACTGTTTTTTTCCCCTTCATATGATAATGGAGTTTAATGGCAATAAAAACTCTGACAGCAGGAGGCAGAAATTCCCTACCTAGCTTGAAATTTATACCAGTATTGAATGTATGTATCTTAAATCTTCCCTTCTTTCACTGCCCAAAAAAATTGATAATTTTCCCCACTTATCCTTCTTACTTAAATAGGAATGGGCATGAAGTATATAATAACATCTGCAATAAAGATATGGCAGTTATGATAGAAACATTTAAAACCTCACTGAAACATAACCAAGTTAGACTGTCCCCTTCCAAGGAAAAACATTATACCTTTCTCCTAAATATGTTCCTCATATATATATAAAAACAGTAAACTGTAGCACAGAGCTCCCAACTTGCACCTAGGCAATCAACTGACTCACAGCCCTGCTGGCTGAAGCAGAGGGTCAGATGTGAAGCAGCAAGGGTTAAACAGTAAGGTTTGCCCAGCCATGTCTACGGGTGAGTCGGGCGGGAGCTGTTGGCAATAAAGAAGAATAAATGGGCTTGGATCCAGCAGTCAGTCTCAAATGCTTCTGAGTCAGTTGGCCATTCTCCTGTGCCAGCTCAGGGATTGCAAAACCTATGGGCTGCACGGGATGCGGATGCATGATGGTGCAATTCCCCTTCCAGGCATGATAATACCGTCTCCTTCTGTGGACAACTCCCAGTACCTAGAAAGAGCTCGGGGGAGCTGCTCTTAGCTGTTGATCCTGCTCTGGGTGAGATTTTCAAGGTAATGGCTCTCTGGCACCTCCCTTTTGTTCCCAGGAGAAGCAGCCACCTACCACCCCTGCCTCCAGGCTCAGCCTAGGGTTAACAGCAATCTTTTATTCCCTGCTGGTACTGTACCAATGACAGTTTTTAAACTAAGAGGCCCTTTTGTTAACAAATGTACATCTGAAAAGACTCCATGAGAACTAATGCAAGTTTTTCATTTAAATAGGGGGTCTCTACATAGCTAAAGAGAAAGAGAAGTAGAAGAAAAGAAAGAAAGCAAGCAGGTCCAAACCCCACACCAGAGATGTTCACTCCACTCACCACAAAACTTAAGGACAGATATAATTCTCCTCACTTTATTCGAAGAAAGTGAAGCTCTCTCTCAAAAACACTCTCATACTCTTTCTTTCTCTTTTCCTAAAACTCTCAGACTTTTATCTTTAGTCAGTCATCTTTGCTCTAATTTCTTTAAGTTGTAATTGGATAATCTTTCAGATTCTGGGAGACCCCTTTGCCAGAGGAATTCCTGGGGATATAGTCCCTATTTGATTAAATTGAGAGCTGCTGACTTAACAAAGGACTGACTAAAGATATGATTCTTTGTTTGTAGTAGAAATCCTGTATTACCAGCAACTTGTATTTTTAAGGAACCCTGTAACAAAATATGTACGCTTGTACCTTCCTGTATTTTATTTCTGTGAAATCAGACTCTGAATTTACGAATGTTGAGATCTGTGTGTGTGTGTCACACTGGGAATTTGGACCTTAGCCTGCTCACTTGCTACCCTCGACCTTAGAGATCCCAAATGTGTAGGCACCATTTGAACTAATTTCCCCAAATCAGTTTCATTTTTGCACAGAGCATGCACGTTGTTCCTAGTCAGAGGCAAAAGCCCTATGGGTAAAAAAAATATATATATAAATGAAGTAAAGTCCAAAAAGAAATTATAGCAACATTTCTTCTAGTGACCTACAGAGACTAAATATTAGCTTTGAGAGTCAAGTGCAAGTCACCTCTGTTTTATCCTAAATGCCTAAGTTAAGACCCTTTCAACATAACATGTTCATTATTGGCTTTTTACCTTCAGTCGCAAGGGTAGCTCTTCAGGAGTCTTCCCTGCCAATTCATCATCTTCCTCTTCCTGCATAATCAGGTTAGACGGGATGATTCCCTTTGCATACTTCTTGGTAATTTCAACAAAGTCATCCAAAGCAATGTATTTTTTAGCTAAAAGATAAAATGAAGACTCCAAGTAAATAGTCTGTATCAGTACTGCACTGTACGGATAATATGAGCTGAAATATTAATTCTTCTTTCTTGGTATTAAAGAAGTTTCACTCTGGGCTTCAAAAACTGAACTAGTGATAGCACAGGCCTACCTTGTGGCTTTTCCAGACACTGGTGCTGAAAACAACAAACTGCTTGTGCCAGCAATGTGGCTACTCTAAACCTTGTTAGACTAGTAGGAAATTGTATTACATTCATAAGTAGAAAAACAAAGCAAGTGAATGTAGTTTATCTGTGAATATTCCTGGGGAAAGAGACTACTGGATTAGGTTACACAGTTTTCAGTGACAAACTATTATACTTCATAATTTCTTTAGAGAAATCTTTAAGTAACAGACTTTGAAAAGAAAGAATTGTGCAGGAAAAGTAATGAATTATCTATACTGAAAAACTGACTTCTGACTTGACGTGCAGAACAGTCATTTTTCTAAGTTCATAAGTAACAAATGAGTTATAATTACATTAAATGCCCAATTATTCATACCTACAAGACTAAATATAATTACTGCTCATGTATTAATTTTATGTGCTATGTGGCTATACAATAAGCCTCCCCAGATGAACTACGATTTAAAATAAATAGTCAACAACAAAATACACTTTGCTCAGTTGTACACAGCAACAAAATTTATCATTCTGCCTATTTGAAAAGTCTCCAGATAGGAAACACACAACTCAGTTATTGGTATAAAGTACCTCTGCCACTGATATTTTGTCACCAACTTGACAATATTGGCCATAATTCAGTAGGTACACGTGGCTCCACAGAAAATAATGGAGAAGAAAAGTTTTGGCTAAGGGCCCTCAGACAAATGCCTCAGACCTCAGGAGTTTCAGAACAGAGTGGGTTAAAATCAAATAAGGGGCTGTCCCGGAAGCCTGAGAGGAATTTCAGATAGGAACCTGTATCAGAAACATCAGTTCAAAATGCTGTTTTTTAACATCATGCCTTTGCCACTCCCTGAACTCCAGCTACCGGGGAAGTCCAAGGAGCAGGGGCACTCCACCAGGCGATAATTGGGAACGCTAGGATAAGGACACTGATGGCCAGTGGCCCTTGGAGATCCTTACCCGCTTTTACTCAGAAGTCTCCTGCTGCAAGACAGGAGATGATTTATACACTGCTTCCAACTTTTTTCCACAGCCAGTTCCTTGCATTAGCACGGATAGCTAGTTTCTATGGTAGATAAGTTTGATGTCGTTTGTAAAGGAGGATAATTAACTGCAACTTTTTCCATACACTAAAGCAACTGACATTGCTGCAGATATGAAAGACTTTTGAATGACAAAAATCTGTAACACACCTCCTACACAGTAAGTTTTGCTAGTCAGCTGACACAAAGATATGAAAGCTGGCTTGTTTAATACTAGTTTAAGCTTTTAAAGAGACAGAAAAATTGAACTGTTTCATTAAGTTTAAAGTTACAGGATTACTGGGTTTGAGCCTATAATTTTTTTAAGCTTATAAAAACACTACATTTATATAAGTTATATATAAATACATTAGCATATTTGTTTTAATATTAAAAACTCCATAGATACAGAACAAAATAAAGTACTTGTGTCAAGATATCTACTACAGGAAAAGGTGTGTTAAAGGGGTTAAACTGAAAAAGCAGCTTACAAAATATCTTTTGCTTCAATCTTACAACTTGGATGTTGACTTCTGCTTGTATCTTTAAATTTAAATTTTTTTCTATTGCATTGCATGTACCCATATGTCATACAAAATACCATCTGGCATTCCTCCCAAGTGACAAGAAATGATTTAACCTTTTGGTAACTATTCTTATCATTCACAGGCTGTGAGGCCACATCGCAAGGCACACAGAAATCAGAGAATCCTTAGCTGTCTTTGGTGGGCTTCAGATCAGGCCTAAAACCAAATATACCATCTAAATCAACTGCCCTACTTGGACAAAAATACAGCAGCAAGATCGTTTTTTGCTGTGGAATCAGCAAGCAGACAGGATTAGAACATGACAACAATTCTTTCACAGGACCATAGGATGTTTTGAGAGGGAAAGAGTTAACAGCTTACTGCGTACAGCTGGCCTGTCAAATGTGATGACATCTATACTCTCAGGCAACTGTCCATCGAGAATGTCACCTATAATACTCTGTTTTTGCCTCCATCAAGTATACCCCAGATCAGACATCTGAAAACAAGCATCTGGCTTAAAAATTACCTTCCAAGTATTGGTGATGTATTAAAGCTGAAAGAAATTCTCCCACTGACAAGATAAACAGCAAAACTCATTGGAGCAAAGCAGTAAATGCCGGATAGTAACAGCTATTCTGTTCATCCATGAGCAAACAAAAGCTCTCTAGAGAAGAGGCAACAGCTTAACTCCTACTTTAAGTGTTTGATGAAAACTTTTCGTTTTTAAATGTTCTTAGTATTTTGTCACCCAAATGTCTCTTAAATTGATAAAAAAAGCGTATGTTGTAGATTCTACTTTATTATTCATAGATTTTTTTTCTTCAATTTGGTTATGACAAATTCCCCTGCCTCCCCCATCTGCCGTAGAAAAACATGCACATCAATTTCTGCCTACGCTTACATGTAGGTTCATTTACTCTCCTGTTATTTCATCTGTCATTTAAGCCTCCAAAAAAAAAGAAATTACCAGCTCCTTTACTGACACTCTATGAATTACTGAAGACTCCAGAACAAAATGACTTGCTTTGCGCTCTTGTTCCACCAGCATGGGCCAATTCAGCTATGGGATGGAAAGAACTTGTGTCATCTGTTAAGTATCAAAGCAACATAGTCCCAGTGAACTCGGATATATCTGCGTTAGGAGAAGATGACAGGACAAAGCAGCACAACAATCTTACCCTTCCTTGAAGTACTCCTTCTAGCTTTCCAGAAGTGGCAAATGAGTCACAAAAACAACTGACCTACTACCACAGAAATTCTGATAGGACCAGCAGCTGGTCTCCAAAATACACTTCTCTGTCACTACTCTCTTGTGCACATACAGGCATGCCTTTTCTACTTCTATGAAAGTTAATATAAAACCAAAATACTCTGTTCCTCTTAGGAATGTTATTTTCCATGAAAAGTTGCACAACTTCATTCAGAAGTTATCTGTGTAACAAATATGATCCTTGAAGCTAAAGGCTGAAGTGACCCGATGAAATGTAAACCTAACGTTTCTAGGAGTTTAGACCTGTCTACACCCAAATTTAGGTTAGTAATCCATGTATAACAATTTAGCTATATGTATTCTAAACTGCAGATGTATTAGTAAGTAATGTGCTGCAGGACATTTAAAAATGCTTTTCAGGAACTGAGCTAGACTCCATCTGAATTATTGCATTTTAAGAAAATGTGATTTTTCTGGTAAGTGATAAACTGAACCTTATGTTAGATAATGTTCTTGAAAAAGTACACATACTGCATTTGTTTGTAATTCACTCTCTTAATTTAAAGCCTTCTTTAATTTTTAACTTGTTTTCCGGTTTTCATTTTTTCATTTATAAAAGTAGTCAGCACATGCCAGTCTGAGCAGCTTTAGCATACTATTAGTACAGAAATGCAGAGTAAGCCAGAGCAATACTCCACACAGTCCGATATCCTGTTTGACATCAATGATACTTAGCACTCAGGAGGAAGATGTATAACAGCAGTCATTTGGCTTCTGGATGAAATCCTTAAAAAGAAAACCAAACTCCTTTATAAGTGTGTTTTGCTTTTCATTTCTAGTGATCATGATCTTTATTTTATTAGCCACTTGAAGCATTAATGATTCAGTCCTCAATATTCTGGTGACAAGCTTAATACTTCGGGCAAAATGTAGATAAGAGTGTCATTCCTATTTATTAAATCAGGTTTTGATTTGCAGCTTTTTCATATTCTTGAATGCCTGTTGTTGGACTGCAAGAAAAATTATGTACAGCTCTTCTTCTGTAGTTTGATGGGATTCTTTTGTTTGACCTTGTCTGCTAAACCAGCAATAATCCCAATTTTAAGAACCAGTTGCGGGCCCAACCACTCCCCCCAATCTTTTAGACTATCATGACTGGGATGTACAGCTTCAAGCCTGTTCATTTTGTTTTCTGTGCTGCTATCATGAAGAAGAGAATTCTCATTTGCATTCTCATTCACAGACGATATCATTTACATCCACTGGTTCCTTCCCCTTTCCCCAAATGCAAATGAGGCTGCACAAAAGAGCCAATAATAATGATTTGACTTTTCTTCTGAAGGCCCAGCCACACGGCAGCCTCTTAGACACACAGTCTTGCTGGAGGTTTGAATAAAGTTCTCTGCAGCCCTGCATCTCACGAAACTCCTTACAGATTTGAGTCTAGGAATCTGACCCTGTGTATGTTGAGTAGTTTAGTCCTTCCCACTACAAGAACTGAGCTGTCCCTGCACCCTGTCCAAGTGATGAAAAGGATATCTTGGTGCATCTTTCCTGTATCAGTTCTTGAGCAAATATGAAAAGACAAACATTAATTATTAGGGTATTGCAAACAGAAGCAAGGCAAACAGAATGAGGGACCCGTTTACATTAAAAGGTTGCATAAGTGATTACCTTCTGTAATCAAAAAGCTTACTGCAATTTAGAACTAAAACTTATTGAAAGTGCAAAAAAAAGTTTTGGTTGAATAGCCTTGTCAGTTCTGGTAGAGGAAGAAAATAAGTATGACAAATGACATGCAAACTCCTCTTTGCATACCAATCACTGACAAGTTGATTGTGATGACTATGTACTCTATGGCTTAACATGTAGGTCAATTATTTACCTTGTACGTATAAATTGACACGATCAGTTTACAGCAATCTAAACTTGCTCTACATCTTTGCTCTGGCAGCACAAAGTTGCTTAGCAGAACAAAACAGAAAACTAAAACCACAGTCAGAGATTGAAAGAAGCAGCACACACTTACATTCACTGCTCACTAATCGCTCCAGCATTCTTCTCTGCTTCTGCACCGACTTTGGGACTGGGCCAGGCTGCTTCTCACCATCTGGTTCAATAACAGAAATTTATGAAAAGTCAAAGTAGTCAATTAAGTAATCAAACAATAACTGGAACACTATTCAAGCTGCAATATCTGGAGAATGGTATTTCCTCAAACTCAGGAAGAGACAAACATACGTATAAGTAGGTAACAAGTGGCTACATAGAGTTTTTCATATTCCTATTACTATACTAGAAAAGGAAATAGCATTTATATAGCTAACATATATTGCCGTAATGGCAGAATAAGCCAGATGTCTTGAAGACTGAGTTTATAAATTGAAATATCTAGTAGAGTCATCAGGATGATTGTTAAGGAAAAAGGTCAGAGACAACAAAGCCATAAAAGATCATTTTGCAAGGATATCAAGTGCTAAATGAAGATATTTTTAATATTTGGTCACTCATACGAGTGCGTAACTGAATAACAACCTACAGCAAGAACTGGAAGGCCTTATGAAGTACACTGTCTTTTAATAGTGTTCTCTAGACCAACAGAGTTAAAGTCATTAGGAGTTACTTTTTCTTGAGTATATCACACATTTACTTTCATCACATGCCTGCTTATTTATAAAGACCTTCAGGTTTCTAACTGTATTCTACCTTTAAGTTTATATATATAAATTTAAGTTTATATATATCCAATACCATCAGATCAGAACACAAACCTTCATTGTCAACTTGCCCAACATTTTCCAGTAGTTCAGAAACTGCTAATTGCTTCTTCTTCTTTGGGTTTAACTTCCAATACATGACTAAGGCAGCTTTTCTCACAGCTCTCTCCAAGTCAGTCTCAGATGATAATTTTTTCACTTCTTGCTCATTCTCAGAAGTGATGCCTCAAGAAAAGAAAATACATTAGGTACTATTATCCCACACCCAGGCAGAAATGACAGACTTGCCCACAACTACTTCTTCTCAGTTTAGTCTGAAACTTTAAGTTTCATTCACCCTTCTGTGTCCACAGCTTATCAAAATCAAGTTATGTCAATTAAACTGTAATTCAAACACTGTGCAAGACATGCATTATCCTTGTGTCTTGTTCAACCTTTGAAGCACAACAGTTCAGGCAAAAGGTGGTGCAAATATGTATAAGTGATATGTAAAAGGTAGCAAGAATTTTGTGAAGTTTTTTTTGTTTTTTGTTTTTTTTTGAGAAGAGTTCAGATACGTGGCAGACAAGAGGAGACCATTCCAAGCGTGGGAAGCAGTGTGACGGAAGGTGTGAATCAAAGTGGGAGAAGACAGCACAAAAGACCAATTAGGAAAGAGGCTGGAGAGGGGCAAAAGAATGAAATAACAGCAGATATGTAGGTGGTGTGTGGTTATATATGACCTTAATGGTCAAAGTAAGGAAGTTTCAATGAAAGGTGGGGAGGGGAGGGATGAACATGAATTCCATGAAGGAACTGAAGCAAATGATTAGTACAAATGCTTTTCTGAGAAGTATCACTAGAATATTACTTTTTAAATTATCTATTTTAACATGTCAACAACTACTCATGTAATTTTGCTATGAACATTCCCACTGAATTTTAACCCCTTTTCAGTGTTAAAATGAATAGAGTGTTATTTCAAATAAAGTAGAAAGTACAAGCAAAAAAGTCTCAGAGAACCCATACCTCTTCTGTCTGCTAAGCATCTACGCAACAGTTTGACAGCTTCTCTTCGACCTTGCTTAGCAGCAAGGATGAGCCAATCAACTGCACTACAATTGTTAAGTTCTTCATCCTCCTCTTCTGCTAATCTTAAAAAGTGTTTTCCCACCTAGAATAAGTGGCAAACAGAATTCTTTCAATTACTGAAATAAACTCTAGTTGTCTTAGTCTCTCTCCTCCCCACCCCCTCCCTCTGCTAGAGTAAATTCCCGCAAACAAAAGGTCAAAACATTTGCTTCCAGCACCAAGGAACATAGCTGTAAGCTGATCCTCTTGCCACTGTTCCACAGACAAGGATCAGCTTCCAGAACTGGAGGCAAGAGGGAATTGCAGCACATTTGACGAGATCAGTTAGACCAGTGAGTTAGTTGCATTGTTTTTTGGGCATCTAGCAGGATCAGGTAAAGCTCTTGGTGTTAAAAATAGTACTAAAAATGAGCTTGTCTTGGATTCTTTTCTTCCCATAACACTGGTCAGACAGTATCGCTAAGCTTATTTTAAAAAAGCAAAAATTGAGTGCAATAATCTGGTGCCAGTGACATTCAGAAATTCAGATGGAATGAGCTATCTGTAAAGGACCTTGACGTGGATGGAGGTTTCAGGCAGTGAGATGATTTACTCATAGCAGTTTAGCCAATGAATGTCAAAGCAAACTCATGATTAATTAGTGAACAGAATAAAACTAATACTGCTTAAGTATCAAGCAAAAGTGATACAGCCTGTAAAAATCCTTCTATTTAGGGTTATAGATATTATGGAACAATTGGCTATATTACTGTTTTACAAATAAAAAACATCACCTTTATTCTTCCTTCTGTGAAACTGAAATATATGGTAAATATACTTATGCAATAGTATGAAACCCTTCTGCTTAGAGTACCCCAGAACACAAAATATTAAATGGGAGAAAGTAGGCAAAACTACTGCACATTTTATTTGTATATCTGGAGAATCTGGGCAATGCTTTTGCTTAACCCACTGTTCTCCCTCTGTTTGTATTGTTACTTCATTTACATTCTAGGGGTGGTTAATGCAATCCCTTAGAACTTCACCTCTACATAAATCCACAGTACTATGTGCTCCAAAAAACCTGTTTGAAAGCTTCTCTAAAACTTTGCTTATGATATCACCAATAAAGGTGGCTAAAGCAATACCTCTGAAAGATTAATAATCCACAATTCTTACCTGCAGACTAAACATTCTGATCTCATCAAAAAGATCTTTCACTTCCATTAAAAGTCAGGTCTCCAGCCTTTCAACTGAATCCATACACCTAACACGGATGCTCCAACAACTTCTACATATATAGTTACTGGGTAGACATCACAGTGATTAAATACTTAGAACATGCAGTGAAGCTATCCAAAAACATACAGAAATAAAAATAAAACTCAGACTAAGTAAACCAAAAGACAGAAATATACAATCATGAAATCATGCCAGACTTGGACAAAGTAGAATCACACACTGATACAGTGGCAGATGAAGAATAGAGTATATGAGAAGGAATAAAAATTAAAGATTTCAGCCTTGATACTTCAATTCCCCAGTATTTGTCAGCCAACCACAGATGTACCTTTGGCTACTTATTTAAGGAAGGAATTGCTTAAAGAAGTTACATGGCAAATAACATCCTCTGACAAGTACAGCTGCTTCTTCAGCATGTTTATATTTATAGCCATTGAAATTTTGAGCAAAGCTTCAAGAGTAGTAGTACTTAATGACACAGCTCTTTCAAGTTTATAAAAAAACCTCTTGATCACACTCATATTGCAACATAAAACAGCAGATTCTGGAATTAGCCATATTGCAGAAGGCTACTAGATAAGGAAAAAACACAGTGTAACATCTTGGTTTCATGATAGAAATGTTTTTTGGCCTAAGGTTTTGGGGGTTCTCTTTTTGTTTTTTTTTTTGTTTTTTTTTTCCTTTAAAGTTCAGCAGCAGCATCAAGACTTAATCATCTAA
>NW_020451282.1:1900098-1922935 GCF_003343035.1 Apteryx rowi
TTTTTTTAAGCCAAAAGACACTTTCCTCTCCACAGGCCATTAAAAATTTGATTCCCTAACAACAAAAACTGTATTGGGTTCCTTTTCAGACAGTCAATTTGTCCTGAATGAACACTGAAGCAAAATTGTATGTTGGATCTCTTTGGCACAAAAATCCTACCATTGTGTGGGAATGGAAAGTGTATGCTGTTAAACACCTAAAAAAAAAAAAAAAAAAAAGGAAGTGAGGGTGGAATGAATTGAGAAGGATAAAGATAAAAAAATTTATTTATATATATATATATATATATACAGACACATACATCATAGGCTTAGATTACATAAGGTATTTCTTACTCAACTGGAAATTATATCCTGAAAGAGTATTTGTGGGTTTTGCTCTCTTTTGTGTGGAGGACTAGAGGCAAACTGTAGATCTTCTGGCAGTGACTCCCTCAAGGCTAAAGCTTCATTCTCCCCAAAGCTGTTGGCTCTTTCACATGCGAGGAATTCATCACTGCCTCATGTTACTACTCCAAGGACAGGCTGCCCCTCAAATAGGTTGAGGTATAATGCGGAGTGAGTCTGGCACTGCCGTATTTTTACCAGCTTTTAAAGAATTTCTTTTTCCCCTCCCTTTTTATTAATATTTATCTGCAAGAAGAGATCTCCGGAAAAAAAAATTCCAAGTAATGAACAAGTGGGAGACAACAACAACTTCTTCCTGTCGTCAAAGCTGAAGCTGGAACAGGATGTTTAAGTGATTCACTAACCAAACCAAATGGGAATTAAAACTCCTTTAAACAGTTTTAAGCTCTTTGTACTAAATCCGTTAGACCCACATACCAGCCTAATGAGATGGACGAGGAAACAGTTACAGTTTTTCAAAATATAAGGGAAACCTAAACTGCTAACACATATAGGGACAGAACTGACGTTACTAATTCAAATACATATGCCCATACACAGTCAAATAGTAGTTGATTTCAATAAAGCAGGAGGGGTTTGCTGTCTAAAACGTGTTAATTTGACACAAACAGTAAAATAGCAAAACATCAATCTTGTCAACATCTGATATTTCTGCTTATGCACCTCATAATGTTTTTTTTCTTCCATAGAGTCCAACATAAGAATCCCGATACTTTTTTAAGCAGTGAAGCACTGAACCAAGTGTTGGTTCATCTTTCATTTAGATGAGCAATTAATTTTATTCCAAAGGGAAAATTAAATCTGAGCAGCATTCAATAGTCACTATCTGCACACCTTCACAAGTGTAATGGTCTTTGTCACATAGTTAAAAAAGCAAAGCACCATGCCTTCTCCATGCTTTCAGCCTAAAACCCCCAGGTTTGATATGCACCCTAAAGGCTTATGCAAGAGTTGGACCTGAAACCAAAAACGTTCCCAAGGAAGCAGCATTTCTCAAGGTAGAGAGGCCATCTGGCATCACCTTTCTTTGACTAGTTTAAGATCAAAAAGATATGGTTCAAATAAATATCTTTGGAAGAGATAATTGTCCTATTAGAAGCAGCAGTACTATTTCTGGAATTAGGAGCAAAATAACACCGACACACAGCACATAAGATTACCTCAGTTTGCGCTTTTGGTTCTCCAGCTTTGGCCCTCTCAAGCAGTTCCTCAAAGACCACTTCAGGTTCTTCCTTCATGGCCTCTATAAATTAATTTTGGCAGAGAAAACTGTTTACTAGCAACATTTAGAATTATTTTATAAATCGTTGATATATTTGGCTGAAGAATTAGAGGAGCATATATAAAACACACAACACGAGGGTTTTACAAGAACTGCAATGCAAATTAACTAATTGCAATATTTACACTCTACCTTAATTTCCTACTTCAGTGCATTTCCTGCTACTTGTTATTTAGTACCTGCCACAGGGTGATATATACAGTTAGCATTTTCTCATTTACTTCCACAGGATGAATTTCTCAATAGAAGAATTTTCATTGCAGTAAATATGAATACCCATAAAACATGTGGTACGGATCAACTGTTGTAATATTATTATTCTTATTCCTGGTAATATCTCATTCAAAAAGAGCACTTGAGTCTTCCACCAGGGAGCCTGTTTATTCAGTAATAGAGCCTTTGAAGAGTTTTGAATAACTAACAAATCTTTAAAACATATCCAGTATATTTGAAAGCTCAGCTCTTAATCTCTGGAGTACACAGAAGCCAAACATGATTACATCTTTATAAAACTCATTATTTTGTATCCAGCTCAACACTTGATGCTTCATTTTCTTCCCTTTATTTCTGATCTTATACATACACAGATTTAAACAATTTTATACTTCTTCAAAAGCATCACAGACCTTTATTTGATAACCAGTGTTTGTAAATAAATTCATGCTGTGTGCCATTTTATGAATGAAGACCAGTTTCATGGAAAAGCTGATGAATGCCATAACTGCTACTTTTATGAGAAGACTCTTACACTTCCAAATTATTTGTGAAGAATTTTAGAGAGTAAAACAATAAAACATATATGCTCTAAGTTGGGTAAGTGTAAGAAAGGACAACATACCACTGATTCACAATGACGCTTTTACTAACCAGCCTAGAATTGTAGCTATAAAGGAAGATCCAAACTCAAAAGCAAGCTCCAAAGCTTGACCTTTACCACTTTATTCCACAAGGTCACCAAACACACCATTACACTTGGTAGGCTATGTATTCAGGATGCAAACAGAATGAGAAAGCACAGTTAGGAAGCAGAGTTTCCAGACATAAGAAAGCAACTGAGAGAAGCATGCTGACATCTGCTCAAAGTTACAGACTTTGGTCTCTACCTAATATGGGCAGCAATAATGCAAGAAACTTGGTGAGTAGCCGAGTTAGATGAGGTGCCATTTAATATCAGTTATTTTCCAAAAGGTGGTAGGAGGGAAGAAGTAAACCGGATTCCAAATAATTTCCCAAAGAACAGCACTAGGTACATTCTTTAGTATCCCTGGTACTGGGACTATCTCCAAACAAGAACAGGCTACAAGCCAATGCTTTCATTAAAATGGATGCATTTTAACAAGAGCAAACCATGAAGTAAGTTTTCTCCTTTACCATGCCACGGTTTTGTCTGCCAAGCTGCATTCGGAAAAATACTAACACCAGATTATAACATATTGTCTAGCTAAACAAGGCACATAATGAAAAATAATTTTCATTTAGTACTCCCTCTTTTCAGAAAGCTGTAAAAATATTATTGCAAAATAGGCAAACAGCATCGCAGCAAAATTAACCACTTAATCTCCTTGCCCTGATATATAAGCAACACCATGGGACTCTAAACAAGCCAGAAGCCTGTTTTCCAGACGGCACCGCTCACAGCGGCACACATCACCCAGGGGCTCTCTGCTAACAATAAGCAAGAAGTCACAGAAAGGAGCATACTGTTTGAAAGCAAAATATAATATTCATCCATCTACTCCACCTAAATGAAAAAGGCTTGACAAGGCAGTAGTTTTTTGTTTACTCCTGTGTGTATATTTGTTCATAAACTTTCTCTGAATCAAAATTTCAGCAGCACTAGTCTCGGCTATTTTTTCTTTTTTTTGCTGTTCAGTATTTTCTATGCTTTGAGGAGAACATCACAAACATCAGTGATACTCTTTGGACAAACCAATAGAGAAGGCACCATTCAGAAGCTAAAGTGTTTTATAATTAAGTAGCATTTACATACAAAAAAAAATTAGAGAAAGCAGTTTGCTAAACTGATATAAGCCCTCACAATCAGAATAAACTGAAGAAGCACATCATGAAGCAGTCTCTCCTTGAGGAGAAGGAGATGGCTGTACTAGACTGAGGAGCCCAGTCTTACATTTCGTAGGCACAATTCACTGCAACAGCCAGCGAAGGGGCCAGTATACGTAGAAGCAATGGGCACTTTCGCAGAGGTTCACCCTTGCCCAGCAGCTACTCCTCACCTCAGCTACAGCAACAGCTGCAAACCCACTTCTCCAGAGCAGCTCAGCAGCAATCTGCACAGGCAAAGCACCTTCCTCCCTCTCCAGCTCCATTTGCCACCCACAGGAGTAGGGCATGGCTCTGGCCCCTTCCACCTCTTGCTCAGGTAAATGTTTGTTAGATCAGAACATTTATTACAACAGAAAGCTGTAAATCATTCCCATTTTGTTTCTTCAATGCTGGGATATGGGTACTTTATGGCAATTACATCGCAGATCAACATGTAAAATAATTTGCTTAGAGAAGACTGTTAAAAAAAAAAAAAAGGCAAAATTAAAACCATGCACTCTTGCGGTCCAACCATCATAAGCCTGGGGGAGCGCAGGCAGCCTTGTTAAAAAGTTTGTTCTAGTGGAGCTGAGCGCCAGTGGAAAGAATTGCTTCATGCTGTTATTTTGAACCTATTACCCACTCCCTCCCACTCATTTATCACTTTTGACTGCCTGTGTGCCATCACATATGACCTATAAATGTAAAAGAAAGATAGCTAATTAAAATTACGTCTGTGGGTTGGTTCTGTAGTCGTAGGGCAGGGGTGAAAGAGCTGATGGTGGTGTGTTTTGGAGATCAAATTTGGAACAGCTTAGTTTCTTAGTGTTCCCATCACTTGCAGTACTTTTCTTTTGCTTACTTTGTAGGCCTGGCTGAAAGGTTGAGCAAAAGGATAACATCAAACTGTGTAGCTAACACATCAATTTATTTCTTCAAAATATTTACAGGAATCTTAGAAGGTAAAATGTGCAGTCAAAAGTATGTTTTAGAACAAGGATGGACAATACAGACACCTTCCTTCAATTCAAGTGAAAACTAGGAGGACAAACACTCTGCAAGAGTAAACAGGCTAAGTGATGATCTATAACCGATCAACCTTGTTCTTTAGCATGTGTTTAGCTAGAAAATCTCTTGATGTGTATTCCTCCCACATAGAACTACTGCAGTTGGAAAAGCTGTCAGTAGAAGCTTTTATTTTCCAGCTTTGCTAAAAATTGATGTCTTTTTAATGTCAAGTTTTACTCTGTCTTGAATATAAAAATTTCCAGAAGAGAGTAACATTCATTTTACAATACTTCATGCATCTTCTATGACAATTAAAATAGACTTCACTAGCTGCTGTGTGTCAGGTGCATTTATGTAAGCCAATGAAGTCTATCAGTTATTCAAGGTTCACAAGCACTACAGTCATTCAAATCAAAGTATGCAAGTGAAAGCACACGAACTGTAGGTGGCCCTTAGCATTCATATATGAAGCAAAATTAGACAGGACGGTGAAGTAGAAGGATAGCTAGGACTTAAGATTTGGCTTTAGTTCTTGCTCTGCCACCAAGACCTTGCGTGAACCTCAGTACATCATCAGGCTTCTATATGCTTCCGTCCCTAATTTACAAAACAAGTTAGTTATACCTTCTCAGAGACAGGACACTCAAAAATCACAAATCATTCAGAGGATACTGGAACAATTACATTATTAATAAAACTCAAGAACTTAAGATATGAGCTGATGTGGTGCCCTTTAATTTTCCCAGTTCCACTTCAAAATTGTAAATATAAAAGTGATGGAAATCAAGCTGGAACATTGTCAATTTATCTACAGAAGCTTCCTTGTTTTTCTGTAAGGCACAGTATCTATTGCAATGAGAAATTAATCACATAAGCCTGCATAATGCTTGTTATCTACAGCATCCACCTCCTCTTATTTTGTGAACAAACTCCTATACAGGCAGAAACTGTAACTCTTGCTCAAAAATGTGCATCTTCTCTAAAAATAAAAGTTTTGCTCAAAATATGAGTTCCTCTATCTATCTAGCTGTGCCCACCAAAGCATATCTTTCCTCATCTCCCTGCATGTGTGCACAATTAGAGACACAAAAAAGTGGAAGCAAATATATAAATGATTTCTGATCTGCCAAGGATGTAGCAGATGTGTATTTTCCAGTCTGCTACTTTTATATTCTCATACTACAGAAAAGTATTTAGGTCTCTGAAAGGCTGCAGAAACATCCAGCGTAGGTATTTAGGCATTTCATTTAAATGTTAAAGCTGTCACTTAGAATGCATTTTATTAAAACACTATTATTTAAAAAGACTCAATACAATGAAATCCATGAAGGGCTGTAACCATTTCAAAGTCATATATAGCATTTAAAAGAGTAAGCTAAAGCTGCATATCATTAGCTGATAGATTTTTAAAGGTGCTTTCAAAATATATTACTAGCATAATTTTCATTTACTAGTGAAATGTATGTTTTCCAATTCCAGAAATGACTCAAAACATAGAAGTAAATCTAAACACAGCTGTTTAAATCGTCAGGTTGTGGATAAGCTGATGAATACGAAAGACTACTATTTATCTTTTGAAACTTTATACATTAAGTTTGATATTGACTACCAAAGTAAGATTCCAATCTAGAGAACAGCCTTGCTGCCATAGGCTTAAACAGAAATTTACTATTCATTTCAACAGAGGCAGGCTCTTTTACTGCTTCTATCAGGCTTTTACAGGAAAGAGGAAATGCTGCAAAGGGAAATATTTCAATTTTAAAAGAATACTAAACAACACCATCTTAGAATGCAATTCCTGCCCCTTAACTCTGAAATTTATCAATTAAATTTACAGAAAGGCAGTTAATCCACAGTAGAAAATTAGTCCAGGTGAGATTTTAAGCACTGATATCTCTCATTATTATTTTAGAGTTGCAAAAGGAATACATCATTGATTAACATGCATAAGCCTCTTCTTTGGAACACATCAGGGATTAAAACAAAAACAAAAAAAAAAAACAAACAAGAACCATTCAGCATTCATACAAGATTTTGAAGAATGGGCTTACACAGCCTAGAGAGGAAATCTTTTCAATACAAAAGACTTCAAGGAAGGCAAAAGTTGGCCATGGTTGTCGTATAGCTTCCTTCTCAACGTCCTAGCACAAATCAATGGTGGATGCTATATAGCCTTCCTATTGACCGCTGAAATGCATCATCTGTGAATTGCTGTAGTTGAGTTAACTTGTTGCAAAGTTTCTGATGTTAGACATAGCAGGTGTTTTACACACAGTTTAGACAAACAGGGATTAAAAAAATATTGGTATTTAAAAATACCAGCATCAATACACTGTGTATGACACTTTCATTCATGAATTCTAAAATGTTTAAAGGTACATAAGTAGTAATCCTCACAGGTAAGGAAAGAGATTTTTAGTTATACCTATACACATACATAGTAAATGTCATCCCACTCCCCCCAAAACCACCCCAGTTTTCCGAATTCCCTTCTGACTCCTAGAAAACTCTGTGTTCCCTCAACGAAAGAAGTTTTAAAGTTATTTCATGCAGAAAAAGACAATACAGTGCACAGAGAATAATAAAAATGTTTATTGATGTACTTTCCTACCAACGCAAACATACTTCAGCTCTCAGGAGAGTGGACGTACCCAGAACAAGGGAGTTTTAGCACCTCATTTGCTATTATCACCCACTGGCCAGGTGCACAGAGCCCTTTCTTCTCCCCATTTAGATCACAGCCACATCAGCCCCTGAATTTTCCAGATAAGACAAGAGCAGAGAGCACATGAAGGAGGAATCTCAAAAGCTAGAAACTGATATTTTAAAGTATTATTATTTTTTAAATTATACACACTCTTTGAGCTAAAGGTCTTATTTGTTCACAGTTATATGGGCCAGTCACAAAAGACAGTTATGTTGCTATGCACAATATATCAATTTTTACAAATACACAGGCCAGGCACTTCCAAGTTCTTTGAGCAGTGGAAACTAATGAAGAACAGGATAAAAGGAAAACTGAGAGCAGTTTCTCAGACAGGAAGCAATAATGAAGACAAAGCATTCATTATACATGTATATAAGTATATATGAAGTAAAACTATTGAAATATATAAGTTTAAAAAGAAATTATAGGTTTTACAAGTGAATATTAAAGCTGCATGGAAATGCTACTGAACAAAAGATTAATGCATTAAGCAACACCCACACTAAGTGTATGAAGGAAGCCTGCATGGCATACACACTTTACATGATCACGACTACAAGCATTCATTTGGGCTCAGAAAAGAAAGTGACAAGGACTTGCAGGAGGAGGAGGAAAAAATCCATGTGTTTGGAAGAATAAAGGATTTTAGATGACAAGATACGAAACAAAATTTCTGGATTTGCCTTCCCATTTCATTATTATAGGTAGGAGTTCTGAAGTGACTGAAAATAGTCAGTAAGAATTAGGTGTACGCACAATACATATGCTACATTCAGTCCTAACCAGTGATAACACACTTCCAAGCTTATTGAATACACAGCTAGAAAAGTACGTAAGCATTTTTACCATTTCATGAGAAAATTTGACAGTTGTCAAAGTTGGAAATTGCTACCAAGGTGGCCTAGTAAAATGGCCCAAACAATGATAAATAGTGAGTCTCCTAATATCTGGTATTTGGTTTTGCAAATTTTAGTTTTTTTAGTGTAAGATTTTAAATGCAGTTTCCTAAATGGTTTGTTTGAATAAAAATGACAAAGACATGCTGTGAAAATCAGAGCAGCAACAAGGCCAGAAAACAATGATGACCTCAACTACCCTCACAGACAAAAGATGAATATCACATTCAGGATTGATGTCAAGATCAAATTTTCAGACAAATTTAATAAATGCTTCATGAAGCATCCAGTCAGGGAACCCAGAAAAAACTCCTGCTTCTAACTGAGCAGTGCACAGAACCTACTTCAAAGGTCACTGAGCCACTCTGTAACAGCAGCTTAGACTTAACACCCTCATAGGAGTGTCAGAAGCCAAAAATCCACTATGGTTGTATTTAAAAGAAAACATAAAAACAAGGAAGTTTTATTGAAGAAACATGGGGCAGTCCAAAAGACAAAATGTTTACAGGGAGTGGAAAGTAATGTGTTTTTAGAGACTCAAAGCACATACATGCCTATCAAAATAAAACTTTAGGAAGACCTAAAAGCAAAGCCAGCATGAAAAGAGGAGGAAACAAAACAATAATACACAAACAAAACAAACAAAAGTAAGAATGCATAATTCAAAAAGCTACAGTCATGCCAAAATAAATCAAACCAAAAAAATAGACACCCTCCCCTCACCCAGGTTTAAGGTTAGATTTAAAACATATACCATGACAAACCAAGAGAAAAAGGTTGGAAGAACAACTTAACAACTTGATGCAGGATCTGTTAGAACTTTTTATGCCCTCTTCAAACATTCAAGGAACAAGTAAGCTTACCAGTGAGACTATGAGGCCTATAAATAACTATAGTACGACTGAATACTTCAAAAGGAGAAGACCACAGTAAAAAACCTAAATGATTTAGTAAAAGATATTTTTCTCCTGGCAAGTAGTAGCATGGAGAGGCTCCCATGCAGGAACTCTTTTTCTTTCTTTCTTTGAACGAAAATGTGTTGGAAGAAGAATCTCAAACTTAAACATCATATTTTAAAAAGAAGCTATGGAATGTTTTAACTGTATTTATTAAAGTGTTCTAATGGACTAAAGCCTATTGAACTACATACTACGGTGTCTAAGCTCTCACTTAAAACCTGAGGAATGGAAAGTGGCAAACGTGCCACTGGAGAAATCCATGATAACAGAGACCATTAAGTCTGATCTCCATACAAGGCAAATAGATAAAAGAAAAAATTAAGTCCATGGAGGGGACAAAAAAGATACACCAGGAAAGTCAGCAAAGCTTCTGCATAAGAAGCCTTGGCCTTAGTCCTCTCTGAAGGAGTCAAAAAGTTTGAGGACAGGCAGATCAAGGTTATATTTATATCTCCAACGGTGCTGAGTAAGGCTTCTCACAAAGGTCCTCTAAAGAAATTAGAGAAAAGGATGTTACATGGATAAACAAGAGAAAGAATGAGAGTAAAAATACATAGCTCACATTCTCCCTGGGGAGCGATTATCAGTTTAGACCTACAGGGATATGCGATAAAGCCTATATTATTCAACACATAAGCGATGTGGAAAAAGGGGCAAAGACTAAGATGACAATCTGCTGATGATTACATGTTATTCAGAGAAAAAAAAAGAGCAAAGAGCACAAAAAATTGCAGAAGGATTTCATGACTGAGTGATTAAATGATAAAAGGGCAGCTGAAATTCAGCGTTGGTAAACGCAAACAAGAAAAAGCCATCCTATCACTGTGATACACAGTGATAAGCTCTGAACTGACTATTACCATTTGAGGAGTGAAACCTTGGAGTTGTAACAGTTTTATGAAAACAGGAGATCAGTGATAGTAACACACTATTATTCAGGACTTTTTAACCTGGAGAAGAAACTGAGGAGAATTATGCTAGAAGTCCTAAGAACAATGAGGAACACAGAACGTGTTCCTATTCAATATCTTACCAAATACAAAAACCAAAGGGCATCAACCATCACAAGCAGTCAGAAGGTTAGGAGTCTTCCCGAAAGTCAATGCCTTCCCAAAGGTCAATACTGGACAAACCAGCAGTAGAAGAGAAAATCCAGAAAGGGCTATTAAACACAAAGACCTCACCTTTGGGCCAGTAAATCTCTAAGCTACAAAGCACAAAAGAAGAATATTCTGAGAAGGAAACAGCTATCTTTGAGCATCTTTAACATCTCAGTAAAATATGAATATAATGAAATAAGGAGATTGACACCACATTTAAGAAAAGCTCCCCTGCTCTAACAGGCATGCGGTAAACAGCAGTGTATTCCCACAGAAAAGATAACAAGAATTTTATACTGCAAGAAGTTAGCCACGGCTCAGATTCCCTTACAGTAGTAACACCAAGCATTGATACCAGCTCCTGCAATCCTTCACACAGATTTTACAGACAGTAACCAGAATATTATTTGAGGTAGGGGAGAGGAAAAAGCACAACAGCATGCAGAGGAAGGATAACTACACTTTTTATTTTTAATAGCTTTATCCAGAAAGATCTTTCCGCTTGCATAAGTGGATTTTGTATTGATAAGAAATCACAGGATGCCTAGCATTTCCCTCAGTTCCATGCTCTTAACTGACGAGTAATTTACATGTTTGATAAAGACTAGTATGGAACAAGCTTTCATCTGCAGATTTTTCCCACCAGCTAAATCACTGAGGGGAGCAGGGAGTCTTCCTTGACATTAGATCTTCTCCCACACTTGCTCAAGTTCTCCAGATACCATGAAGTGTACTGATGTCTGAATTGATCTATGGCACATACTGTGTCGGGCTGCACTTTCTTGAAGCTTAAGGCCTGCATCACTTTACAGCTTGGGGATTCTTTATCAGGAAGGCCTTATTTTAACAGAAGTTGAAAGGAAGTAGAGACCAAGTTACAAAGAAAATTACTGTACTTTTACTTTGATGGGATACCAATATGAATAATCTATGCTCACTGATAAACTCCAATCATCCTCCATAAAAGGAGTCTGAACAAATAAATATGTATGGAAAGACAGATGTAATGTAGAGAAGATAGATATAGGATTAATTACTGTATTTGAAAGAGCCTCTTCCATGACTTCCTCTATGATGAGCTTAAACCTGGATATTTATTTCATCTTTTATGTCTAGAGAGTTCTGCAATAACATGGCTTGGAACTGCAACAGGTAAACCTCATCCCTTAGGTGCCTTTATTATCTTAACACTTACAAACAGAGCCAAACTGTTCTCCTACTATAGTAAGTACTGTAGTTCAGAATCATAAACCCACTGTGTCAGAAGTCTCAACATGGAAACTAGAGTTTAATATAAATTGTAGCCATCTCACTCAGCATTGGGTAGGCTTGAACAAGAAACAGCCAGTAACAACCCAAAAACATGCTATAAATTCTGTCTGCAAGAAGCTAGGCTGGGGCACAGAAACAATGTGTATCACCTTGATCATTTCCACAAACATCTACAAAAAGAAAATCATCTTCCTGGAAGCCAGTCTCTTTTCAACATTAATTTTTCTTGGAGAAGTTGTACTTAAGGGCCTCCAAATACATTCTATCCCCTGGATTTAGGGCTTTCTGCAGAATAAAGCTAAGATAACTAAATGGGAAAAAGCACTGTTTGACTTCTTAAAACCAAGCATCCAGGAGCTAGAACAACCCACCTGCAAAAATGGTGTATTTGCAGACTGCTTTGAAACATTGGATCCTTTGGGCACTGACCAACAGAGTCGTACAGATTCTCAGACTGGTGTTCACAGTAAATTCTGTCTCCTGCCCACCAGGTCTCAGTCTTTTTCTCTGCTCCTCTGATATTCACCTTTGCTAGAGTTATACCCCAAAAGAGAAGCTATTATGTTAAAAAAAAAAAAAAAAAAATCAATGGAGAACTTGCTACTGAGATCAAAATGATGAGCTGTAGATAATGATCTAGTCTTTTGGGGCTACTAAAAAGAAAGCATGACTGAAATATCAAAAGTAACAGCATGACACTAAACTGAATCAGGTAATTTGTAATGGAAGACTGGGTGAATTTGCTTTAAGTTTACAGATTAAATATATTAGCTATAGAATATCACTTTCTTGCAAATTCCTAGCAATACTCCATTTGCTATTAAAAAGAAAATTTTACTATTTTGAAATCTGAAGACTTTACAGCATTAAATAGGAAACAAGAATGCATACATATAGAGAATAAATAATGTTGGCATATTTGTTCAAGCAATAAAAATATTCAAAGAAAAAGTAGGAAACTAAATGCCTATGGGGCATGCCTACACAGGGATATTGACCAAAACAGATATAGCAGAATACACTGGAAGGTATTTCTTTTGGAGTCATGTGCTCTTAATACACTTCCAAAGAAGGTGCAGAGATGGTAGTTATTCTAGAACAGCATCACACAGGATTTTTGGAATAGTGTTCATTTTATAAGCACAATTCTGATAGTTTTATTGTTTTAAACAGCAAATCCAAAAATTTCAGGGAACAGTTCTCAGTTCTTTAATAAAGTTTTTATTTTAGCTACAAAACAAGCTTTCTAGAATCTGGGTGACACTTAAGAGCAAAGACAGACATATTAATAACAAAAAAAACCCTTTTATTTGCTAGAAGATGCTTTGTAAACATATCTCCAAAGGCGAAGGTGTTTGATATATTTTTCTTCAGCAATGGGAGATTTAAAACAGTTCATCTAGGGGTAGATTGTCTGTTATTGACGTGCTTTTAGAAGAAGCTGATCCGTACATTTTGTAACAAAGATTAATGTTGTAATAGCTTTTATGTGTCACCGGATTGCACTATTGGGCTTTCAGTGTTGAGAAGAGCCAATCTGAGTCTCTAGAGAAATCCTCCTACTCACTTTCCATAAGCTCCAGAATTTCACTGGTACTGTGTGCAGTACCTATGTAGGAGTAAAGTTTCTAAAAAGACTCATGTTCCACTTTAAGCTTCGCACTAGGCATCATGTCATGAACATGATTTGTTCATATAGACTATAAGGACACAAAAGAGCTGACTGGAGATGCAGAAATATTTTATAGAGCAAATATCACTGTTTTGTTAGTTGTTTTTTACTAACGTTAGACCATTATTTACTCATCTGAGGGTTAAATCCTTTCATCCATCCAGAAACCTGCTAGCTTATCTTATTGCAAAATAAGGGCTTGATACAATAAAGAATACATTGCACATTGTTCTTCTATGCATTTCAGCTTTCACACTATGACCTTATGATGGTCCTGCTTGCCCCAAGAACAATTAAAAACAATTAATTTATATTAGCATATGTTGTCAGGCATTCTATTTTTAAAGGTGATAACAAGAAAGGGAGAGAAGGGAGTGACATTTGTTTAAAGTGGTGCTGGAGTCTAGGACTCAACCCTGCTTTCTCCAGGAGCAAGAAGGCTTCTGTAGATATGATAGTCTTAGTCACACCACAATCTCAAGTCATCAAATAGCATTAAATTGAAAAGGGAGCAACTTCTGCACCCCCACAAAAGGAAGGCAAATTGTCAGGAAAGCAGTGAAAAAAAGCAGGTAGGTGGAAGGCTAAGAGTGATGATATTATAGACACTATAAATTTTAAAAGTGGAAGGAAAACTATTCTTAAAAGGTATTTCTTTCTAGCCTAGCTATTATTGTACAATGATCATTTAAGTCATTTAAAATAATTTCACACACGCAACTAATGAGACAGCCCTTCTGCATTTTCTACACAGGATTCTTTATGGCAGGAGCACCTCTGATTAACTTCTTTATCAATAAGTGCTGAGATAATTCTTTAATGTGTTCCAAAATCGGAGAGTTAAAAATAAGCAAGCTTCCTGCCACTTCTCAGTTGAAAATCATCATCATTAACCCTCCCTGCAAAACAAAAACTTCCTAAAACAAAAAAACACCCTAAAGAAAAGTAGCATGAGAAAGTTGAAATCATAACTCTCACCAAACCTACATATTTTTTGTAAGTGAAAATTATCATAACATCTGCGCAATGGTCAATGGAATTTCAGTGCAGTGCAGCTCTTCAACACATATATGGTCTATCAGTTCATTAACCTGTTGCCTTAAAAAAAAAAATTTTGCAAGTCCACAGTGCCTTATTACATTGCTTAGTAAGCACTTCAATAGTTAACTGCCTTTGCAGAGAATTGGTGTTATTTCCCAATTTACTTTTCCAGTCTCAACTTCTAATTTTTGCAATGAAGTAGGCCTTCTGCTTTTAAGAATGGCCCTCTAACAGCACAACAGTTTCAAGTCTTTCCTATGTATTGACTTACTGTGGTATAATAGGAACTTGTTGCAGTCATATTTGAAGATAAATATACAGATATTAGGTGCGTTTCTAAACGTTTCCCTCAAAAGCTACTGTGAAAATGTCTGCAGATGTTAGTCATTCTCCAGAAGTTCTTGCTGTTGATGCATTAGGTGCATTACATTAGAAACTTGCTTCAGATGAGGAATGTGCTTTGAACTTCCCAATTGTTCCCATTTATTGGGTTTTGTTTGCACAGTGGAAGGGCACAAGTACTATATTGCTTTTTAAAAAAACTAAATTGAAAGATGGTATTTCAACTGCTAGGTTAAATTTAGACCTGATTAAATTTAGTATAAAGTAGAATCTACAAGATGTAGGAACCTTGGGTCCTTAGCATCAAGGGCTTGACAGATCCACTCCTATTTCATTGCACTATCTACTAATATGAACACTGGTTTTCTCCTCCTACCTTTCTGCTGCTCATTTCTCTTCCCCTAACACCTTGGTACAGGGGTGGCACAAATGTATTTTGATCATGCACTAAACTAGATCAGGAAATATATCCACCTGAAAAATAATGGAGGTAGAGGAAGACTGAACTAGAGCACTTTCCTTAATCTGGTTCATTGCGAAACTACAAAAATTTTTCTGCTGGCCCAGCCCATTGGGCAAGAATGAACGGTGAGGACAACAACTTCACCTACCTATGGAGAAACAGTTTTTCATCCCTAAGCAACACACAAGTACGTGTCCAGCACCAGAACATGTGCCCTGCAGCTTCAAAGATGCAAGACTTATTTCTGATAAAGGAAATACGTTCTGCAAATCTTAGCTATCTGCTGAAGAAAATATTCATATATTTTGAATGGTGAAAAAAGCCATGATGGAGAAATATGTTCTCACATAAGTGGGTGTCCAATCCTACTCCCACAGAAGGTAAAAACACCAGAATGCTACTGACACTGATAGTAGCAGACCTGAAAATGCTAATTCCCATGGTTCTACAGTGAGTATGACTGTCCCAAAATGCTACCTGAGAATACAGTCATTGACTTTTGTTTGGATAGAATCTTTTTTCCACACTAATGTTTGGCAAACGAGCTTTCAAGGAGCCTTAGTAATTACAGGCAAAGTTTGAAGGGACATTAATAAACTGACAGATAAATTGTTAAGCAATTAATACTTCAAGGCACAGTCCTCCCCTTTTAACAGTCAAAGATTTTTCTGAATTTTCCTCAAGCTTTGCACATCATTTCACTCTTCCTCAAGAGTTAGTCTGTACTGAGCTGTCAGAAACAGAAGACAAGTTCTAAAACAGAGCTTTGAAACAAAGGTTCTTTGCAACCTTAACTGGAAGAGGCTAAGACTGAGAATATTTGCAAGTTGGAGAGGTTCCCTATTCATTAGCCTTCATTGACCAACACACTGGAAACACGTAAATTGTTTTGGAGACTTTTTTGTACTATTTATAAATTCCAAGTCTCACAATTTATAAAATAATCCTCTCCTGAGATTAAAAAAAAAATTACCTTCCTAAATATGAAGCAGAACTCCACACATCTACAAACAAAACATAAGAAATTGACTCCTGTCTGCAAAGCTCTCAGTACAAATACCTTCCCCATACGTTCTGGATTCCAGAACAAGAGATTTTTGTGCATAATTCTCTAACAGCAAATACATGGAAAAGGTAAAATTAGTTCTATAACAAATAAGATGCCTCTTCAAGCACCACAACTTAGTCTCACAGTGTTCTCAAAACTATCCAAACTCTCACCTTTGAATTCCTACCTGATTCAGCTTCTCCAACCTTACCGGTCAAGAAGTGTACATGAACGATGTAGAAAACAAATAAACCCCCTTTCACCTGCTTACAAGAAATTATCATCTTCACACTGCTTCCTAGATTTCTCTATTGCTCTAGGATATCCTCTTTTACCTTCCTTTCTGTTGCTGACTGGAAGACATTTCCCTATATATTTTTAAGATGACACTTCACATGCTAGAAAGAAACTACTGAGCCATTACAAGAAGTGGAAACACCTCCTGATAACCTGCAGCACAGTAAATATTCATCTGGGGTGAGAATCAGTCTGGTTCAAGTTACTGTTACAGTTGACTTGGAGCAATGACTTGAATCCAGACATCCCAGGCAAGTATCCAACCATTACTGTATTGTGAGATGTTTCAAACCCACTTTTCTGAGCTGAACTGGGCCACAGAAAGAGCTATTTAGTAGCTCAGCAATACAGAACACTTGGATGTGGATTCATGCCTCTCTTCCAAAAAGGTTACATTAATAGCAGCAGTACTCAGATACCCACATCTCAACTAAGTGAAGATGTTGATGATGCTGTCTTTTTTTCCTATGCATACACAGAGGAAATTATTTCACCAGCAAGAATGATGTTTTTAAGTCTACTTGGGGAATTCAGTGTTGGGGCCTCCAGGGCTCTGCTCTGAGCTATTTCTTTGTGCATTGCTCTAGCTCTGTATATCCGAAGGAAGGAATATGCATACCAGGACTGATGAAATATAGATGCTAAGAAGATGCAAGTTCTTACAGGGCAGGTAGCAGCTGGATAGAAGTTTTGAGCGGCTTGTCCACCCAGGAGGCAGAAAAAGCTTTTTGGGAGATTTGGATCTTAGTCTGCTTCAACAGTCTTCAGACTTCATCACCAAGCAAGCACTGATCTTCCTTGCTATAGACCATGTTTCTCTTGGCCCAGACAACTAAACTAATGGCAGAAATTTTTGTTTAAGCAACTGGCAATTCTCCTGTAATTGCCTTACATGAATACTGATGACTCATGGTTTTAAATTTCAGAAGCCTTAATTAGTAGGACTCACTCACTAATAAACTTCCTGTCCAGACACATCCATGAAAGAGTAACAACTCTGATTTTTACATAAAAGTCAACACATTGTTATTCATTACATTTCTAATACATACACAAAACCCAGTAACTTACATAGGCAGAAGCTTTCTAGAGAACATAACAGCTTTGGGTAGGAGTAGGAATAAACCCCCACTTAAAAAATATATATATGTGTATATATACAAACAAAACACTAAGATCTACAAATTATCTTAAGCTTACTAGCTGATTATTGGTGCTTCCACCAAATCCAGATTTGATTTACATATGAAATTCTCAAAGTATTGTTCCTTCCCACTGTGAAATTAATTATATAAGGAATAACAATAAAAAAATTACCTCGTGATAGATTAGCAGAAGGTGGGCTGAAAAATTGCTAATAAAAATTCTTTAGTATAGGCATCTGACCCAAACAAAATACGTACCCAGCTGAGGATAAGCATGTGCTTAAGTGCTTTACTGAGTGAGAGCCAGAGCATTCATTCCTTTCCCGGATTATCCTGCAAGATATGGATAATGCTGTAGGACTAAGAAATGGGTGTTTCCAGGAAACAAATTATTTAATGTTCATATTGATGCTATAGCTTTAAATCCAGTCTATATGAGCAGAGACTGGGAAGAAAAGGTACAGACAGGAAATACAGGTGCTTTTGGCAAGAATATTCCAAGGACATGAGGTAGATAGGCCTTGAGGTAAAACTATTTCAGGACAAYGTTTTCAGATGAACACAGTACATCTCCTTATCCCCAAGAAATCATAGCTGTTTACTTAAAAATTAAATTATTTCCAACAAATTTAAGTTTTTCAGATCTTGTACAAAACACAAGTCATAAATAAATAAAGTGTTCTACATCTTTTATATATATTGTAATATCTTTTACAATAATTTGCTTGCTTTTTCTGTCCTTTCTTACATCATTCCTGGTTTCAGTCATCAGAGGATACTAGTGACACATAGTGCCTATTCAAATTAACTGACTCCTTAATCGTCCAAGGAAGAAGTCAGAACTAAGCCTTTCCAAGGGATTTTGTTACATGTAGTGCATTTGTCCTTTCATAAAACCAGAATACACAACAGAACTACACACCACGGCTAAGAGATTGGATCCTCCATTCCTCCTGGAACTATCAGCAGTTTGATCTTTATCTATTGATAAGGGCTCCAGAGATTCTAGGGAATACCTTCTTTGTCAGTTTGAGTATTCTGAAAATTGCCAAAGTGCCAATTTTCTGTTTGGGGGAACACTTTTCCTATTTATGTTTCCATAAGCACATATTTGAGCGTGTGAACTTCTGACGACTTCTAATGCTCCTTCTGGAGTATTACTAAAATCCTTGTTTTTAAGTTTTGATGACCAAGGCTGTAGTGGGTGGAAGAATTATGGTATTATGGCAAATGACATAATTCAAAAATAACAGTAGAAGAAAATAGTAGACGAATAAACATTTTCTCATTGTCACATTTGTTATCTAAATTCACCAAAATCTTGGCTGTAAGAGACTGCCATGACACAAGGGCAATGGCAGATCATTCTGCAGCATTAAATACTTGAATATATTAAAAAGGGGATGGAAAGGGCAATTACAGTGACACCAAGCACTGAAAAGATTTTCACGGAAAGAGACTTAAAGCAATCAGAAATGAGTCATGACTGAAATAGAGAAATACATCAGTGCTCGATATTCCTCTTTTATAAGAGCACAAACAAAAGCACCTACATTAAAAAGAACAGCATAGGGATGCTCAATCATTCACAGGCCTGTAAAGAGACAGGATTGAGACAAAACCATATTTTTAAAAGTCAGATATTTATAAGGAAATCTCCAAATTAGCTAGAGAAGAATACCTGACAATCTCTATTCAAAATACCACTAGATTGATAGTTTGCATTCATTTTCATAATCTTGCATGAATGTGGGCACAAACAACAGAAACCTAGGCCCTCCTCTTTTAAATGATACTATAACAAAGCCCAAGACATCTCCATGCTGTATTCCTAATATTGTTGCTATACTCTTCTTATTGAAGCATACTGAGGAACTGGAAAATGAAGAAAGGGAGAAAACATACCGTTAGTACTGATCCTAAATTAACGATCATGTAATTAACGTCAAAAGTGTCAATTCTTCAAAAGCTCTGAATTATTTTACTGGTGGGCGAGATGAGAAAGTTGGTAATGATACCGTGAGGCATGTCAGAAATTCAGGTATGCAAAAAATTTATATTTTCTTAGTTTGGAATGCACCCTTTGGTGTCAAAGAACCCATAAGGTTTGAAAATCAATTTTAAATTAGATACAAATAGTAGATGTGCTAACACAGCCACAATATTGGCCTGAGCCATGTGCAGAGCTCACCTGCACCTGACACATCCCAGCTCACCTGCACCTGACATTCTTGCATTCACACAGTTAATAATTTTAAACTCTTGGATAACCTTATTACCTTCAATAAAGCAACTTATATTTACAAATGTAAGGGCAGGCACATAAACTGCTTCAGAATCAAAGGCCGAGTATTAAAGAAAGCTAAAGAGCAGTAATCTTGCTAGACTTGGAATACAAGAGTTCTTGCACAAGTGTTAGATTACAAACTGATTTTAAAACTGTAACTCAGCTGCTGAATACAGGAGCCAGACATTTTTTTTTCTACCTTTCTTTCTACCTAGCATGAGACATTTCTCTCATCCCACCATCGCTATTCATAATCTTCCCCCCCTGCCCCAGTGTCAGCCTATTGAGTTTCAAAGTACCATTCCGACTTTGAAATTGTATCATGATTCTTAATCCGACTTCTTATTTGCCTGCTAATCTTAACTTGATTTCTGTTGCTCTGGTTTCATATATCAGTTTATATATTCATCTACATCAGAATTCACATTAAAGCTATAGTCAGCATGTTGTCTAGCCAACTGAAGAAATTAAATTGAAACCTTTATACTAAATTACATTTAAGTCTTCCTGACAGTTTTACAAACAAACCTTGTTCCTGCTGCTCTGTGCACACAGAAAAAAACGGTGGAAGAAGTGGAAAGCACGCACACAATAAGCGGCATGAGAACAGTCTGTCTTCTACAACAATAGGTTAAAAAACATTAGAGAAATTTATTTATCTGCTTGACATTTTCCCTTTAAACGGGGTTTAAAACACACACACATATATACAGACATATACATAAAAATACATACACACATATATATGCACACACACACACATATATGTAGGTATCTGTCAATCTCCTAATGTTTAGTGCAAGTCTTGCATAAAAATTACTTTCATACTTACCGTTTTTTTCAGCGCTCTCTCTACTATGGGAGTAGCCAGGAACTGAAGAAGAAAAAGTTGCAGCATCTCCTGAAGGTGGTCCAGATTTCTGACTATTCTCACTGTGGTCCACAGCAGCAGCATTCAGTTGGGATCTTCCAAGATGCAGCTGTGAGTGAGAGGGACTTGAGGGGGGATCAGGATTGGAATTCATTTTAGCTGCAAAGGAAGAAAAGAATAAGGATTAATGATTACTTTGTAAAACCAAAAAAATTTAAACATCTGAATGTATGCATACAATTAGTTGAACAAAAAGTCTAGAAAAGGGTAAGAATGCTGGCAACTTCTTCAAGATGTATTTATTCATTCTTGCATAATTCCAAGCATGAACAGTTATTATGAAATAAGACTTATCATATTTAGAATTATTCAAGAATAGAAACTGTCTTTTCTCACAATTAAGTAAGAATTGATTTTCAAGTACAGAAAAACTCTAAAATTCATGGATCAATCCTGTAAATATTGCATAGTTCCTTTGAATCTAACTTTCTGCTTACCCGCAGAAGAGATAAAGACAAGCAACTATCTTTTATAGAACAGTATTGACATGTCTATACTGACAGTAAAACTCACTCAGTATCAAGGGCCTGGTTTACAGTCACCACCTCACTTAAGCGACAGGGAAAAACAAGAAAGACAAGGCGGCAAAGGAGGAGAAGGTGTCCAACTCAGTCACTGAATTGAGTGGAAGAAAGATGGGGGGAGGGACACCACCAGATCTGCTCGTGTAGATATTTGCAACAAAAAGACAGAAAGAATGTACCCAAAGTTCTCTATTTCCCATTCAACTACTATCTGATTTTATGGAATAGAATTTACACAAAACCCACTGAGGCAGAGAGGGAAAGGTTTTCCAATTCCTTACAAAAGGAGGCCTTATAATTCCCACTGTAAACCTTCTCCTAAAAGGATAAGGAAACCTGTGTTCTAGAGGAACAGTTATAAAAATTTACATACTGATTTAAGGAAAAAGTACTGAATGAAAGTTCAGCTTTTACAAGACAGGAAGTATATACAAGACAGGAAGGCATGCATATAATGTCAGAGTATGATGCATACTAACTCCAGCTGCTTAGAAGCAATTCCCTTGAAGGTATCTGCCTACAAGCTACACTTTTAAATTCTGTATATTCAGAACACTGGCCCAGAAATGGTCGCATAAAAATAAAAGTTACATAGCCAACATGAAATATCAAATACCTAATTTAGCTGAAACTTGAATTCTGCTTAAAGAGAGGACACTAAAAATAATGACAGGATGCTAAAAGTACCAGCAATATTACCACTGTGACACATACGCTTTGCAATTTAGACAACTCACTTGCCTAAAACCGAAGATATTTTGCTGAGCGAAGTAACTGCATTCCTGTATTACTGTTCTGTATGAAGTTATAAATAAACCAACAGAGCTTAATTCAGCCTTCAGACAGGCCTAGGAAAACACAGTGACTGAAATACTTTCCCAGAAAACCAGCAGGATTATTTTTAACCATTATACAGTCGCAAAAGTTACTTTACAGTTTTGGTTTAAGCGTGACCTCGGCGCTTGAAAAGCGAGGCGAGGAGCACGACAAGACCTAAGGAAGCCCGGGGCGGATGCGCCCCGCGGCCGGGAAGGGCCCAGGGCGGCAGCGGCGCCGCCGCGAGGGGCGCGGGACGCGCAGGCAACGCGCACCTCCGGCGCGGCGAGGAAACGCTGCTCCCGCACGGGTTGCTCCGCTCCGCTCCGCTCCCACCCGCCTGGGAGACCGCGGAGCTGGCTCGCTGTCAGAGGAGGAGCCCTCCCGTTTCGGGCGCGAGCAAAAACTAACTCTTAAGTTTGATTTTAGGGTTTAGTCCGTGGTTTAAAAGAAAAAAGAAGGAAGGAAGGGAAGGAAGGAAGACAGGGCTTTTCGGGAGCCCAGGACCGCCCGGGAGGCAGAGCCCGGTGGCCCGCGCCGGGCCGGGGCGCAGCGGCGCGGGCCGGAGCCGCCCGGCCCCGCGACGCCCGCGGGAC
>NW_020451282.1:1923523-1948802 GCF_003343035.1 Apteryx rowi
GCCGCCCTGAGCGGCGGCGGAGCGGCGAGGGGCCGAGGCGCCCTCTCGCTTCCGGAGTCAGGCCCTGAAGCCGTCCCGTTTGGGCGCAGAAGGAGGGGTTTTGGAGTAGCTCTCACCACGCGGTTAGGGAAGGGAGCGGCCGTGGCCCTCGCAGCCGGGGCGGGCCCGACCTGCCCCTTCCTGCGGGGAGGCCTCCGCCGCACCTATGAAGTGGCCTCAAGTCGGGGCGGCTTGCGTGGTGCAGCTGTGCTGGGCCGTAGGGAAGAGCAGGGGCAAAGAGACGGGGAAAGTGCGGTAACTAGGCGACTAGTCCTTGCTGAGTGCTCCTGTAAGCGTGCAGGTTACAACGGGCTTCTGTCACGTGCGTGGAAAGCTCCTAGGGGGAGTGGAATGAAAGACGCAAATTTATCCCAAAGTGTTGCTGCTCTTCTGGCAGTAAACTCACTTCTCTCTAGAAATAATACATTATTTCTCTTTTTTTGAGCCACTTAAAAAAGCAAACAAACTATCTCAGTCTCTGTGTAGTGCTGTGAATAGCTCCTAATAAATAAAACTGCAAACTCCAAACAGGAGATTGAATTTAAACTTGAGAGTCATTCAGATGAGTAATTTAATCACTTCAGCTGATTTTCAGAAGTTCCAAGTTTGCAACACATCATGGGGAGCTATAGTATGTCTCATTTTTAAAATGTCAGTTAGATCCTACTGACTGATTTCACTACATGTTTTTTTAATCCCTAAATAAAAATGTGGTCCCCAACGTCCAGGCTTCCTTTACTATTTCGCTTCCTTGGAAGTCATAATTCTTCCTTTTACCCAAAGTAAACATAGAATTAAACTTCCAGTTACTGTAAAGGAAAATAAAATGTGGAATAAAACAGGATTGTTTTTAAGAAGAAGCTTTTGTAGTCTGAATCTAATAGTGTATTACCAGGGGCCTAAATTGCCTGTCTTGTGTTAACTGTTTAGTTGTTTCTTTAGACTGATGGTATGATTTAACTCAGGTATGACAACTTTTACTGCAGCAATCTGCTCCCCCTGCTATTCACGTTTGCCTTAAGACATCGTTCTATACAACTGATTTGATATTTAGTGGGTGTGCTTAACGGATGTGACTGGCATAGTGAACAGGTGGGAATGAGGGTGGTAGCTGGAAAAGCAACAAACAAGGAAGTGCAAAGTAAAGCCTCCCTCTGCTGCTTATGCCCCTTCCTTTGCACCACAAGGCACAGTCACATGTGGCACAAGCCATTCCAGAGGAGTTAAGGTCAAGGTTAAAACTGCCCCCACTGAATACTAACCTAATTAACAGTGAAACGCAGTGTAAAATATATTCTGTGGTTGCTTATGAGCAGTCTTACACTGGATTAATGCTGTTGCTGAACTCGATAGGATCCTTACTTTAGAAAATGCCAGCTAAAGCACTACAGTAAATGGATTGTCGCTTTTTATAGACATACACCTATTATATATAAATACACATAATGTTACTGAAAGGGAATCAAACTCAAACATGGTGGCAGCTTCCATTATCAACCCCACTGTTTTCACTTTGGCTCACCTTTCCCCCAATTGATTAGTTTGCATTTGGCATTATCACAAATTGCCAAGTGTTACAACTAAAGAGAAGAAACGTGGAAATACTGTAATAATTCATTGCAACATCTTTTTAATTTCACTTACATACTATGATTAAAAAAATCCTATTGCAACAGGAACACAATAAAAAGCCTGCAGTTCATCCTGTTTTGTCTTCATTAAATAATCAATAATCCGTTTACAAATGTTTTGTAAGGTTACAGAATGGTGTTAGTTGACTTTAGCTGATTTCTGTAAACATTGTTTACTCAAGATACAATAAAAGGTAGTATGAATGATAGCCTGAACATCTTATGGGCAGTACTCAGATATATGCTGAAATTAATTACTTATTCATATACTCATCAGTGAATTCTAGAAATATAAGTGAACAGGGACATCTAATGATCCAAGTAACTCATAAAGCCTCTGTTAAGCTGCAGTGACTCTGGAATGTGCTACAAGCTCTGAAGTTTTCACTGAAGTTCTATTGTAAAATTTCTATTCCAGCATTTAAGTATGCGTGTAGTATTGAAATGGTTAAAATGGTCTGTCTCTTAGAAAATTAAATAACAGTAAGGATCATGCTGAGCAACATCTTGTTATTAAATCAATCAATGCAAACTGATTTACCTATCATATTGCTGAAATGAAATCACATTTGTAGCATTGCTTGCATACAAGCAGCTTCTTACTGGCCCAGAGAAGGAACTATTCAAACAGTTCCTAAAAGGCAGAGAGAAAGCAGTGAGAATCCAAGAGAATAGATCTGAGTGAGTCACTAGTGATTAGCCTTGAACTCTGTATGCTTGTCACAATACCTTTGAATAGGAGTCCATTTCTTTAGTCTATTTTACAGTCAGAAACAGATCTGAGGTAGTTAGCCTGGATGTTTCTGGAATATGATAATCCTAGCAAAAAATTGCTGGCAGTACTCTTGTTATGAGAGAAGGACTGAAAAATTCATAGAAATGTCAGGTGCATCTTCAGTAATTACATATTATGAAAGGAAGGCATAATTCCGTGACAAAGAGAAGACAAAGACAAAAAAGGAAGTAATTCTGTATTATGAAAACTGAAATATCTAAGTGATGTTAAATAACCTATACTAAAAGTTGTCTTAAAATTATCTTTTTTGCCCCACCTTTCCAATTAAGAGAACAGCTGTTATTTCAAAATAATAGGCTTAGTTGTTTACTCTGTTACACCCATTTTAACAGTATAATTTAATTGACTGAGGAATTACATCAGCATAAAATTAGTGCAATAAAAGCTCTAGCATGCCTCATGAGCAGCTGGGACACTATTTTTTCATTAGACTAAGGACCAACTTAAACCAGACCTTTTTTTTTTCCAGACAGCATGTAAGCCTCAAGCAGTAAGCATCCTGAGACGATAGGCGTAGAATCGAGAGAAGGGTCGACACAACATGATGTCAGTGGCTAGGGTGTTAATGCCATTTGGGATGGACGTTTGGGAGGAAGAACTAATAAAGGCAAAGGTGGGAGAAAATGGAAAGAAAAACATGAGAGGAAGAAAGTGAACACAAAAAGGAGATAGAAATAGGAATTGAGGAGTTACGTGAAGACTGGGGATGAAGAATCTTCTTCTCCGGTCTGTGTGTTAAATACCACTAGCACCCCAGCGCTGGGGTTAGGATAGCCTGTGGATAGCCTGTGGTTTTCTCTGCGCAGGCAAAAGTACATAGGGTGATGTGAGCATATTCCCCTGCCCCCTGCTTTCTTAACCTGTCTCTTCATTCCACTGCCCTTATGCCAAATAGTCTTTGGATGGCAGCATGCAAGTAATATTCATCATCTTCGCATTATATAAAATGGCAACACAGTAATTCTCCCATAAGCTCGCGTAGCAGTAAGGAAAGGGACCACATTTGCCTTTTCACAAATGTTCCGTTTTGTGGCATCAGATGTTCAGTTTTCTATTTGTCTCTACAGCTATCTTTTCTAACCACGGACATACACTGTGAAAAACAGAAAGATTTTAAAAACAGGTATAGATACAAGCAAAAGCCACACAGGCTATAATTACATAAGGCAGTGGACTTTTAACAGTGCAGCTACTCTGAGATAACTCATCAGCTGTATGCAAAGGGAGCATACTCCTCTTGCACTTCCTCGAATGTTCTGTGCTGTGCTTTTCACAACTTTCCTATGAGACAGCTACCGATTTCACTGTTAACCCACAATCTAAATGGGATGTAGCTCTAAAAAGCCCAAAGCTGCACTTAAATCAAAGTTGCATTTGTTCTGTTGCGTTACAGTCTAGAGAAAACAGGCCGGTTTTCTCTAGAGTGAAGGAATATTAGCTCAGATCCTTATAAAAAACAACAACAACAACAAAAATTGACAAAGTCTGGAACTATACCTTGAATTAATTAGGTGTTACCAGAGGTGAAATTTTGTCTAAAATTAAATCTGACATCTTTAAACACAGAATTTCTTGGTGTAGGTAATTTCTCACATTAGGATTTGTAAATAATTTGTAAATAAGTGAGGTGGCAGTAACTACCATGGCCAAACAACATATTTAGCACAGACGAGTTCACATCAACCTTTCAAATTGCAAAGTATGCCAAAAATTTTGTCCTGTAAATTAATGTATTAGTGTTTTGTTCCTTCGAAAGTTGAGCATAATCTTTTGCACGCAGTGACCTCTAGTGTAAATGAATGAAACAATTTGGATACTGGTATGAGAGCTGAATTAATTTCTGTTAGAAGTAGACTTCCAGATCCAATGTTACAGTATGATATACATATAGAACACTGTATGCATTGACACTGTTACCTGCTTAAGGGGACACACATGTACCATCTGTTTGACTATATGCCAGATTGTTTTATGGATTAAACAAGCAAGCAAAGCATGAACAGGAAACATAAACAAAAACATTCCCTCATCCACACAAGATAAATAAGTTTAAAGAACTTAAAAATCTTCCCTGATTCCTGTGTAATTTTGCTTATGTTTTTCTTTATGTATCAGTCAAAAAAACAAAAAAAAACAACTGTGGTTCAGGTAACTTCCAGCATTCCCAGGATGCAAGAGATTGCTTTTACTTTCTGAAGTACAGCTCTGTATTAGACTTTGCTTCTGAGATACAAATCAGAAGGCAGTGATGCAAAAATTTCTACAAGGATTGCTGTAAAATGTACAGATTCTTCAGCCCCTGGCCCCAGTATGCCTATGAGTTAACCCTAATACAATACATATATATATATATATATTAACCCCAGTATATTCCAGTAACCAGCTTTCCCCTCTCATTTTCTGTACAACTTGAATGGATTAAAAGTTTTAGCTTTAGAGCAAGAGGGTTTTTTGTCAAATTCCTCCCAAGTTGCAGGACAAAAGAAGAAGGTGAAGATCATTATAGAAAGTCAGTTCTCAATGAAAATTCCTGATGGCTGGCAGTGTTAAATCTGGTTAAACAGAATTTAGCTCTGGAATTAGTTAATTCAACCCTTGAATATTAAGAATTCATACTATAGGCATCTTCACTTATTTTAGGAGGAAACAATCTCTGGATCACTTTGGACAAATAGAAATTACCATCTCTTTGTTGAACAGACCAGTTTGCATGACTTGAAATAAAAAGTGTTAACAGCTTGCACAGCATACCACAAAAAATTTTCTATAAACCACCTCCCCACCTTTCCATGATTCCATCTGGTACACAGCTACGTAGACATGTTGTTCTCCATGCACAAACATTATGTATAAGTTGCTATTTGGAAAGCTGAATTGCTACTTCTCAATATCAGGTACTTTTAATGTAAAGGATTCTGTAATAGAGATTTTGTAGAATTTAATTAAATTTTTAAAAAAGCGCAAAGCAAATTTCTGACAAGAATACATGCTCTTAGTCATATATATGTTAGATCAAATTTGTCGCAGTGACTTTACCTGACTTTAAGAGAAGTGTAGGGGCAGGATTCAGCTCCTTAATAATGCTGTTTTGTCAGAGCAAATGCAATTGTCTGGCGATTCTCCTGGTGCCAGCTGTAGTCTGTATTTCCTCAGGATGGTGCTGGTCAGTTTGAGCTATTTCAACATCTTTAAAATCCTGTTGGTAATTATTAAGTTGATACATACCAGTCTCCCAGCAGGTGGCAATAACACTCTTTATTTTTTAAAGCAGTTGCTGCATTTTAGATAGTAAAAATGTATATTGTGTACTAATTAGAGGAAGTAAAGTGTTTTATATTAAAATGAAAGTGATAAAAATTTGATTTTCCTGAACTCACAAGCATTTATGAAAAATGATATGTAAGTGGGAACAGCGTGCAATGTGCTGGGAAATATCCAGTATTAGGTTCTTAGAAGCTATTTGAATATAAATACAAGCAATACATTCCACTTGGTTCCTGTGAAATTGAGATTAAGTTTGCCTTTTGATGAAACCACACAGAGCAGACAGTGTGAAATGCTAATTTACTAATGGGAGCTTAAATTACATGCAGGTCTCACAATTTTAGCCCAAATTTAGACTGATCAAATCCACAAATTAAATGGTTTTTTTTAGATTTATAGTCTAGCTCTATAAGTGCTGTACAACTGCATATTCCTGTCCTATATTTCTGGAGGAGAAATATGTGCACACATGCTTGCTAAGACTCGCATTTCCCAGAAGTGTCGAACTTGCTGTGCACTCACTTTTCACATGGTCTGCACACGGTCAGCAATTTTTGTATGGCACGTCACAAGCATACTTCACTTGCAGGCCTGGGCACCTGCTTAGGCCAGCAGTACATGTTTCACGTATTCAGGGTTTCCAGATGTATTGTAACCCAGTTAGAGCTACTGGTCTGACAGCGTGCAAAAATCCTCAGCCAATGAGAAAAATCTTCAGATTTCTATTAGGAAAGTTGCCAGGAAGAAAAAGAGGGCATATCTGAGAAAAACCAAGATACTTAACAGTTATGGTACCTCAAAACTAGTTTCACAATAGTTATCTAACTCTCAAGTGTCTTGTCATGCACAAGACTAAACTGCTTAGTTATTTGCTGATACCAGTATCTTTGATAACATTAAAGATTTTTTTTTTTTTTGATTCTGGGTTTGATACTCTTTAGCACTCATTACTAGCCTCAGCAGCACTAACATAGCGAGAGGGGAACTTTACTGCTGTTGATCTTGTTCAGCAGGATTGATTTGACCTCAATCACTTGCAGGGGCCAAAGGAGCTGCAACACTTGTCAGCTTGTGCTGAATACTCGGGCTTCAGTTCTCCATTTTCCTGAAATGAAGCAGTTTGTGACTCCTGCAACAGAGAGCAGGCATCGCATTTGCAGGCGTCAGGGCACAGCGCAGCCAGCTGCTTCCTTGGGGAACAGGCAACCAGGAGCTGAGTGCAATAACACGGCCAGCAGGGCAGGGGCCTCACTGTCCTAGGCATGTCCCATATCAAGCTGGGAAGTCAATCCACAGGTCAAGGTCAGTCTGGTGACGGTACCCAGGGTCAGACACAGCATGACTGCCAGGCAGGTCAGCTGTGCTGAGATTGAGTCAGCCTGCAGGTAAGGGTCTGGCTTGGCAAGGTCCTTAGCCAGGCACAGCTGTAGACAGGTGCACCTACCACATAGTTCAGGTATGGACTACAGGCCCAGCACTGAGCTTAAATGGAGCCCATGGGACCTCTGCCCAGGTGATGCTGGTCAGGGCCATCAAGGCTCATTAGTGTCCTCAGGGCCCTGACAACAGGTTAGGTGGGAACAGAGAACAGGTCAAGGTCACTCTGACCTGGAGAGGTATGAGGATGCAGACTTCCACCCACATAAGCCTAAGTGCCTCTTTCATACTATAAAAAGGTCAGTACCAAAGGCTGTAAAGCCTAGAGATATGAAAAAATAACATATATGCACATGCAATTTCTGCTGTTAACTATTTTTGCTTGTAAGTCTTTTTGCTGTAAAAATTGAATATAGTTCAGCTCCAAAAGCTCCCTGTAAGTGAAAGCTCTAGCAACCAAACTGCAGCAGAGAACCAGCATCTCCTAAAGTAATGCTGCAACCATGTATGCCAGCGCTTGAGAGCAGGTCACTCTAGCTGGATTGAAACAGAAGCATAGTAAATATTCTCGGTTTGAGTGTGTTTGTTAGTCCAGGCTCTGTGCTGCACTGAGCAAAGAGAGAATAAAAGTTTCTTCTGGATCCAAGCAGACTCTAGCATCGGTGGCAGAACACTGATGCAACTGAAAAGGGCTATGGATGTTTTTAAAGTTACTTGATTTCTTCAGAAATGATACTTCTTAATCAAAATGAGTTCCTATGGATCAAGCAATATCTGGTGGGCAGAGACATCAAAGAGAAACCTTCTGGAGGAATTTGCAGGGGGCTAAGTAGACTCTGTCCTTCCAGAATGGAAGATGGATAGACAACTGGTAACAGACATACCTATGCTTTATTATTTCAGAATACAGCTTCTTAACATGTTTTTATTCTAATTAACAGTTGTAAGGAGAATATTTGATAACTGCCTGCCCCAGAGGAAAGAAAACTGTAGCCCTGGTGAGGTCACTGCTGACACACAGTAGACTGCATTTTGGGTTGAATTACAAAAGCAGAGAAAATAAATCCCATGATTCCACCTTGAGAGACAAACGTGACTATTGAGATCACAGTCCTAAACAAGGACACTTGGAAAAAACAATTAGACCAAGAGAAGAAAATGTCTGATACCTTTAACAGACATAAGCTTCACGTAGGTTCCATGAAGTCTTTTAAATGACTTTAAAATTCTTTTCTGCCTGTGCTAAAAAGCCTAGCATTTATTCACAGAAACCCTCTCAGAAGGCTTGAAAGGTCTCAAAAGCTTTTGTAATCCTAAATCTGATTTGTAACTATAACTTCATTAATAATTAAAAAGAAATTTGCACAGAAAAATGACTTAGCATCATTCAGTATTTGCAGATGAAACTGGAACAGCACTAGAATCATGTTTAAATTTTCAGACTTTTAAGAAATATTTCCAAATGCCTTCAGAAACACAAAATGTTTCCAACTCAAAGTGTTGATTCTAAAATTGCATAAAAGCTGCTCAGCTTGAGAAGATAGATGACATTTAACAGTACAAGAAAATTAATACTTTTATCGTTGACTCCTAATTTCATTCTTTCTCTCACCATAGTTCAAACTAGAAAACAAACAATCCAGTAAATGCAAAAAAAATATTTGTTTCTATTAAAAGTGTTATGCTAGTACCTGGTAACCTTTTCAGACTGATTTCTGGATAATGCTAGCAGAAGATAGAGGAAAAGGGACTTTAAATTTTCAGCTTTTGAAATGACTGAAGTGTTTAAGCATTGAATCATCAACATGAAAACTGAGGCAGTAAGATTGGCAATAGCAAAAATAAGGTTCAGAACAACAAAGACTGATCTGAGATTTAAAGAAGTTACAGTGGTCCAGCTTTTGCTGTAGACTGAAGCATGGGAGCACAGGAGACACTTTGTTGTTTATAGCCCCCTCCTAGATCGCCCAACACGATGAAGTGTGGGCTGCCAGCAGAATCAAAGGCAGTAGCTCTTTATAGCTCAGCGGCTCTACTACCCTTTTCTTGAGAGAATCAGGCCAGGAAGGTGGGGAAATGTTTCCTTTGATTCCCAAAGGCAGCTGAAATCTACTCTATAAACCGGAAGGGTTATAGTTCCTGGAGATACTAGGCCACCGCAATCATCCTCTGTAGGGGTGGAATCAGACTTGTAGCATCAAAATAGATGGGAGATGAAAGGACAGAAAAAGAGACCCATTGCAAGTGAGCAACTATTGTTGTTTTAGTGGTTAATCTGATCACATCAACTGAATTGGAATAAGCCAGTTTTAAAATCTAATGCTTGTCACAGTCCAGCAAGTGTTGTACTTGGCCCAGGACCCTAAAACCTTGTTGCAGGACCAGGTTCTTGGCATGCAAGGTCAGGAAGAACAAACTGACTGGCTATTCAACTGCTTTCAAAACTGTCTTCTAAGTTTTAGACTCTACACACAACAGAGAATGTATTGCTGAGGGACAAAAGTGATAAGGAAACAAGGGATGTCCTTCACTAACAAACTGAAACACTATAATTAACTTCAAATGCTACATTGATTTACTCTAAGCTGAGGATTTGGCACAAGATACCTTATTTATTTTCTTTCTTTTTTTGGGGGGGGGGGGAAACAGAGGAAGGACCTGTGAAAATGCTTAAAGAGTGATGAAAAGCTGTGCAATCATTTACTGTTATTAGGGTCCCCCCCCAAATCCCCCAATAGAACCAAAATGCAAACTGAGCGTGCAGCAGGCAAAACACAAGTTAGGTATGCAGGGCAGAGAGGCAAGGGAAGAAACATGTAGATTCTTCACATCTAGAGTACTGTGTCCAGTTCTGGGCTCCCCAGTACAAGAGGGATGTGGCACTACTGGAGCAAGTCCAGCGAAGGGCTACAAAGATGATTAGGGGACTGGAGCATCTCTCTTATGAGGAAAGGCTGAGAGAGCTGGGCCTGTTTAGCTTGGAGAAGAGAAGACTCAGAGGGGATCTTATCAATGTGTACAAGTATCTGAAGGGAGGGTGTCGAGAGGATGGGACCAGACTCTTTTCAGTGGTGCCCAGCGACAGAATGCGAGGCAACGGGCACAAACTGAAACACAGACGCTTCCATCTGAACATGAGGAAAAACTTTTTCACTGTGAGGGTGACAGAGCACTGGAACAGGTTGCCCAGAGAGGTTGTGGAGTCTCCTTCTCTGGAGATATTCAAAACGCGCCTGGATGCAATCCTGTGCAACGTGCTCTAGGTGACCCTGCTTGAGCAGGGGGGTTGGACTAGATGATCTCCAGAGGTCCCTTCCAACCTCAGCCATTCTGTGATTCTGTGATTCTATGAGCTATAGAGAAATGCAGGGTGATGGATATTACCAAAGAACTTTTATTCAAGATTATGTAAGCTATCTTTGTTGTCCATTTGTCCACATGCTATTTCTATAACTCTTTGTAAAGACAAAAAAAAGAAAAATCCTCTTATTCCTCATACTTGCATTTTATAAAGGAATAAAACTGTGGTGTATATACTGTATAGTTATCAAATTGCTAGCCTTTAAATTATCCAGTTGCACTTTTTAAAAAAAAAATAACTTTCTTACCCTTCATATGCCTTTTCCAAGCTTCTTTTTAATTCACAGAGTTCAAACACCTTACCTGTTAAAAACTAAATTGAACGTATATTTAGCACTTTTCCTTCATGTGTCTGAAAGGAAACCATACAGGCATCAGAACCAAAACACATTATTAAATTTAACTAAGGCTACTAGACCTGAGAATTGGAGGATGTTATTCAACATGAAATGAAGAGGGGACTGCACAATCATGGTATATCAGGTAGTTATCAATAAAATAGATGTCAGCATGGTTACAGCTCGATTTTGTGTAGCAGTTTTCTATGAGGACTGGGGAAGAAATATTCCTGCATTTGCATGTGAAACAGCATCAGCAGGATAATTCTGCAGCCACAGGGTGTTCTTTAGATCAGCTCCCATGGGACAGAGGGAGTATTTTATTCTAAATCCTGACAAATTAATGTGTTAAGTTCTTGAAAAATGTGTTCCTCTGAATAGTATTTTCTTGAATGTCTCCTTCAATCCTCAAAGCTCTTTTAAATAACTGCCTTAAAGGTTAAACATGAAAATAAGTTTTTTGTGTTTTTAAGTTCTCCAGGCCATAGATCCTTGTATGAGCGTTCCTCTTCTGGCACAGAATTTCAAGGCTTCAAATTGCCAGTGAAGACGCACAAAAAAGCTATTGCCTGTGCTTCGAATCATCCTGTTCCCAGACAGACTCAGCATCAGAACAGAAAGTTACACAACAGCTGTAATAGCCCATACTCCAAAGTGGTAAAAAAAGTACCTGAAAACCCACTCTTGCATGAACACTTAGGAAGCCTGGAATCTAGAAGAGGCATTCATGAGTGTTTTCATTCTCTTTAATCATGTTGGTTTTTTTTAAATCCTTGCTTTAATCATTTCATTATTACATTTCTACTCATAAAGTTATGATTTTCTGGCATTGAAGAGATATGACCAACACTAAGGTTTTTTTTATGTATCCTGCAGTGATGGAGAAGAATCAGTATTGTAATACTGTAGGTTTTTTTAACCCTAAACAGAAATAAATCCATATGTTTTAAATGAATCATGTCAGTTTACCTAGACATACTTATAAAAACCCCGGCATTGAAAAGAAATGGTAATGTTGAGCAAAGCTTATCAACTCAGGTGTTACAAAAGAGAGGACTGGCTTCTTAGCTGAGGTTTTAAAAATGAGAGGATCATATTTCCAGACTCTGCTTCAATTCAAACAAACAAAAAAATCTGTTAAAATTCATTTCCTTTCTAATTATACTGCCAGTCATGCACAGACACAAATATCTTCAACCTACACAAAGTGTTCAACAAGAAACATATATTAAATAGGCTGAGTTGGAATTATTCAAATACAATGTATGCACCAGGCTTTGTCATCTTTGTTCATCGTAATCTTTCCAAGAACCATTAGCATTAGTAAGGAATTATTTCATGTACCATTCAGATACAGTCATGTCTGTGGTACAATATGGTTATTGCTTATCAGTACAAATAAATGTTTAGCACAAATAAATGATACAAAATAAACATTCCATTTAGCAGGGACAAAACATAAATTTTTAAGTAGGTATACCAATATGGAACTTTGTCAGGATACTGCAGTCAACAGTTAATTTTGGAGCTGTCAAGAAGTTTCTGAAACCGTAATCCTCATATAATTAGAGTTCTACAATGAGTCAATGATTTTGCCAGAAGTATAAAGTTATGCCCTATGAGTGCCCACAGCATCCAAACATTTTAAATATTAAATATTTTTAAACTGAATGTTGTTAAATGTATGATAAAAACAGCATACAGAAAACAAGTGCAGAAGAAGGTCAATATTGTTGTTTTACATGGCATACTACAGAAATTTGAAGATAAACTCCTGTAAAAAGCAGAATCCCAAACTGACGCCAGTCTATGGTGTTGTCTTCCAACTATTCTTCTTCTTCTTCTTCCTGCTAAAGTCCTCTCTGATGTTTGAGGAACTCAGGCATTTCTTCCTCAAATGGTCTAAAAGAAAAACAGTGAAACAGGTCTCAGCAATATTGAAAACTACCTCTTTCTTTTAAAAAGCAAAGGTCTTTCAGTAAAAAGTTGATGCATCAAGACACATGAATTTGATTGAATGCCATCATGGATTTTATCCAAAGTAAAATTTTAAGTTGCCATAATACTTACTGTAAAAATGAATAATTTCATTTAAAATACTTGGACAGAATGCATTCCCATGGTAGATATGAAATACTATCTACAAACAGAGCAAAAAAAAAAATTCAGCATCACAAAATGACAGCTCTGGTCATCAGAAACGTTTCATTACTGATACATTTTGCCTCCCACTACTGATGATTTCAGAGTAAACATATAAAAATGCAACTGCATTATAAAAAACAAACACTAAAATACAGACTTGAAGATGTGGCTTCCTCTGCAGATTCTGAAATCAAATATACCCTGTATTTTACATTTTTATTAATGTCAAGGAAAGAAAAAAAATACAAGATCAAGCTTCCAAATTTCAGTGCTGAATCAGACAGCCATGCTAAAAACATCAAGCCACTTTCAGGCATGGACTTAAAGTCATCTCTGCATATGCTTTAATGAGCTTCTTCCACAGAATCACTAAAATTGGTGACTACAGTGCAACAATGCCAAAGCAAGCAAGCAAGAAAGCAAAAAGACCTTTTCAGGGGATGCCTTTCTGACTGTAGCAACTGAAGCTGTCTGCTACTCTATGTTCATACATGGTCGTTGTTTCATCCACCTGTTTATCTAAAAAAAAAAAAAAAATCCAGAATGGTGAAGACTAGAAGTGTCAGCTAAGAAGTGTCAGCTAGTATATACTAAATAACTGACACACATTATTGTCTGAAAGGGGAAAACTGCCACCAAGGGTTACAGAGAGACTATATTAAACAGAACGAACTAGGCAGGCAATGGTTTTAACTCTTTGGGGCAAACCCTGATTCTGCTGACGTGTAAGATTTTGTATGTGGTGGGACTCTGCAGTTGCGTTTAATACAGGTGCATATCCTCGGGATCTCCCCTTGCTATTGCAGATACATCTCATGGACACGCATCCACAGAACTCCTCTGTCCTCTTACTTCTCAGCTTCCAGCACCCTCAGAGGATGAAAGAGGACTGGAGCATCCACTTCTGTGTTTAACTTCTAGCCCGCACAGCTCTGCTAGAAGGCAACTTTGTTTCCCGAGATGTACCATTCACCCCCTTTGTTCCTCTTTGGAATTCCTCATGTCGATGTTTAAGGGAGTTGATCTAAGAAGAGAATTTCAGCCTGAGAAGCTTTATTCTGTAATAATGTCACTTGCTTCCTAATGAGAAACATGAAGATTGTCATATCTGTCAAGAGTTGCGTATAACATAACATATAAACTGAAAACAAACATACTTTTACTGGGGGGAGAATAGAGGGTGAGTCTTCAGAAGACATACAAATCACATGTAAAATGCTTCCTCAGGGACACCATCCCCCCCACCCCCAACATATGACGCAGACTATAGCTGAGACATATAAACAGAGCAGAGTACAAGCAAAAAATAAGCTACTGCAATAAAGAACAGCAGCCAGGAAATTCATATTCCCTTAACCACGACAGAGCAATATGCTCAGTAAGGTGTATTAACTGGATACCATACACGAACAGTCACGGCAGCCTGCTGGCAGAGAGGAGCCGGGAGATCTGGGTTCTCACCCCAGCTCTCCCACTCACTTGTTGCCTTGTGTCAGGTATCACATTTATCATTTTCTATAGCTCTGCTTCTCTATCTGCAAGAGCTACTTAACTACATTTCTGAAGTACCCTATGAATCATTGTGTGTAGCCAAGTGTTGGAGAGAGGTAAGAGCTTTTATCAGGCAAAGTGATATAGTGGGAGAAAAGGCCACCCGAGCTTGTGGGCGTGCAGGTACTCCCAGTATTATGAAACATTACAACATTTGTAAGAATTTCAGCACAAACAAAAGCCCATCTGAAAATCAACCTATCAGTTTTCATTAAACATTATTGGTACTTGCATTTGTCACCATTTAAATTCTCCATACTAAGAATACAGAAATTAACATTAAATGCTATAGCAGTAACATTTTTTTTCCTACCCCCCCCCCAACCCAAACAGCTACACACAACACTGATTCTTTCACCAAGAGATGAGTAAGATAAAAGCCCCAAAGACAAAAGAAATTAGGTTGCAAATACAGGCAAAAAAACCCCCAACAATACATCTGCTTCTACCTAAGAAGCAGAAGCAGTTGCAAAGTCGGGTGTAAGTGTGGACCCTCCTAACTCTGGACCATTTGCCTTTGTAGTCTTAATATCCTTTAGTTTAGGTCTGGGTATATTTAAGCAAATGTTGATAAGAAATGTTGACAAGAAAATACCAAAGTAAGAGCGGTTATCTGGCTTTTAACGTGTGTTATCTATTCCTCTCCAGTGCTAAAATGCAATATTAATACACTTGCATGAGTTACAGATACAGCAAATGCTTCATTCTGAGATACACTTCCTAAAACAGAAGATTTGAAGAAACAAATCACGTTATTCTGGCTTTTGTAAAAAGAGAAGTATAGAAGCAGTAGCACATTTTCAACATGTGAGAGAATCTGCAGGTCCCTGTTTTTCCCTTGTATATTAATCAGAACATACCTGTTATATTTTGCTATTGGATCCAAAATTCAGATGTACTTTTCATAGAGGAAAATCACCTATTTCCCTCAATGGAACTAGAACTTATCCACATGACTTAAAACAAAAAAAATACAACAGTTTGCACAGCTCACTGAGGAATTGTCCTCAGTCACTCTCCTGCTTGCTTTGTTAACTGCAAAGAAAACAATAAAAAAATTATATGAAAACACAGGACTGGAAGGGATTCAAAAACAATCCTCTGCTTCTTCTCTCCTTATCCTAATGCATGATCCATTCCTCTGTAGGAATTCAACCAGGAAAGATTTAACAAAATGACTCTTCACCTTCAAAGACAATCTGCTAAGGTTCTTCACTAATCTTACCATCAAAATGATTCAAATAGACTGCAAAAAAAGAACAGGATGAAATTTAATGGGAGTGCATACAGGATGTTGTATTTTTCTGCACAGCTGGTCTATGATCTAGGAGAGGTCTGTAACAGGATAGATCAAAAAGCCAACATAAGATGAAGAATAACTGGCTAGGTAGCAGTACATTAAGGATTACATTAGATTACAAACGGATAAATCAGGAATGACATTCCATTGGAGCTAAAGGCAAGCACCCTGTTGGCCTGTGAAGCACACAGGAGGTAATCCTTCCACTGCTCAGGACCGCAAGGCCACAGCGGTCACACTTCAAAAGCCAGGCCTGTACTTTGAGAAAGAGGTGAAGCATGTGGATGAAGTCTAGAGAAGAGCAGCGAGTGATCAAAAACTTAGACAGAATTTAGGAGAAAGGACTGAAAACCTAATCCTTGGGCCTCATCAAAGAAGATATTTCAAGACAAGCAAAAATCTTCTGCAAAGAGAATGTTTTTAGTGTCCACAGTGGATAGTAAAAGTATTAATAGATTAAACTGCAGCAAAGGACATTTAGATAAGACATTAGTTAAAACTTTACAATAAGAACACTGAAACAGATCACCTGTAAAACTTTTGTTTTTTTAAAGGGGGGGTGATACAAGCATCTATAAGGAATATCCAGGTATGATGGAGAATGCCTTGGAGAACAAGATGGTTCAGACAGCAAAATCAATCTAGCAAAATTTCATCCAGCTCTGATTTTTAAGAACATTCTTTCATTTTTCAAATGTAAATTGTTTCTCAGCTTACCAAAGGTGACTTGTGAACTGCTCTTCTTTAAAGAGGGCACGATAAGCTTCAGAATTGTCATGTGTTCAATTCCATTTGGCTTCTATAATAAATCACTTTAAAAAAAGATATGATACTTAAAATACTCCTTTTTTGTTGTTAATCCCACAGAGTTATACTAGAAAGGTGTACTTTTTTTTGCTCAGCACAGCTGAGACTACTGATGAGCCAGCATGTTGTTTATTTTAGTGAAAGCCAAATCTGGATGTCTGGATAATCATAATGCTTTGCTCACTCAAAATATTACATAGCTAATACAACAGTTGACAACATATTCACAATTAACAATTGAAAACCCAGTAATACATTTGTCTTTTATTTATTTATTGTACTTTTATTGACATACATATGTGAATCATTGCATTAATTAATCTTCATGAAGTAAGAGATTTGCTGTTTACACCTGTTCAGTGACAAATTGTTTTTTAAGCTAAAACATCTTCTGGCAGAGTGGGGAAAATTAAACAAATCTTCAAAAAACTCGAGGGGCGCAGGATCAAAGGAACAACTTAGTACAGATTGCCTTTAGTCATTGCAATCCTGCCTTGAACTTCTTTTGGAGGACTGGCGGGGGCAGGGAAAAAGTGCATGGAATTTGTTTTTTTCTTTTTTCCTCTTTTAAGCTAGTTGTCAAGACTAATTAAATGATTTCATTAAAATGCACTCTGAGGATTTCTAAATTTTCTAGGTTATAAATTTGTAACCCACCTAATCTTTCCTCTGGGCCATTTGGCTAGGGCCGCAAGCCACCTGAAATGCTTCATACAGGAGAACACCCTGAGAGAACAAGTTACCAAAATAATTCAGTACTGTCATCCCCCTGGTAGGCACCCGAGGAACTGAAAATTCCTTTGGCGGTTTCATTTTAATTTTCCTTTAGGCCAGCTACTATTCATTTTCTGAAGCTGTGAAATACTTTGCATTACACTGCCTCGCATCTGACACTGCTAAGCATTTTACACACACCGCGCTTGATTCACTCCACTTGAGCAAGGGGGGCTCTCCAGGGGACAGGGCAGTCTAAATGCCAAACGGAGCTGCACAGGTATCTTAAAGAAAAAAGGAAGGAGAATGATGCTGAGACTCTGAGCATCTTGCAGATGTCCTGGCTTTACCAGATTAAACTGATTTTGTATAGTGAGCTCTGGGATATTGAGAAACAGTGGTTAATTGGCTCGTGTTTTTGCAAATCTCATTTAGATGGGCTTTGGGAAATTTGGCAAGACTCTGTAGGGAGAGCGAATCAATCTGCATACAACACCTGCAAGAGAAATGTATCATCTCAGCAGCTCTCTCTTTCTGCAGTAAATCATGAGGCAAAACCAAGGAGGAGCCACCAGGGAGAGCGCCAGCTTAGGAGGAGCTAGAGCTGGGCCGCAGCTGCCTGCGCGGCGCTTAACCAAGCCACCTGCCAGGACACAGCGCAGCCGTTATCCCACCAGGCTGTGAACTCACCAGCTCACAGGGCCGGCTCGGACACCTCAACAGCTCACAGCCAGCATCAGCACCTACTACCCTTTCTCACCTGCTTGTTCTTTGTGTCTTCTTATAGCCTAATTTGCACATGCTTACCATTATCATATTCATGCTTTATGTGTTTTAACCCCGTGCTCCATTACCATGGCTGGACAAGTCAACTGGACCTTTTTCAGTTACACATATAGAATCACCTTACAGGAATCCTCACCACATTTTCATACTGTCGCTCTTTAACTGGGACTGCAATTACACTGTTTAATTAGAATTTGCTGGACATGCGCACACACTGTTTCTTATCCTTTATTTGCAATGTGATTCCCCCCTCCACTAGAAGGTGACAATAACAATCTATGCAAGCATATATCATTCAGTTACATACAATATATCCATTCTTGTGTTGCCATACCAAACACATACCTTTTGCTCAGTCTTATTTTTCGCACGTCTGGCTGTGCTGCTAATACAGTACACTGAAGTACCCAGCACAGCAGATTACTGGGATAGCTGTGAAATATCTGAGTGCTGGAAGGCATTTTTCTGCTGCTACCTAAAGAAGAGAAAGAGGGAGAGAAAAAAAAAGAAAAAAAAAAGACTGTGTTATTTGGGCAGAAGTCTATTTACGCAACATTACGCACTCAAAATTGTGACTGAGCTCTGGGCAGTGTACTTTAAGACATTAATTGATTTTGTACCTTTTCTTAAGGACACACATAGTAAAGACAGGGCTAATGGTCATTGACCCTATCTAATCTTTCTGCTTATTATATTGTGTTTCATTGAATATAAGTGAAATTGCACTGCAAGTGGTTAAAGGAACAATACAGACAATGCAGCAACTCACGAAAATTTTTTTTTATTCTTAATGTGAGATTAATTATATCTGACACTGATACAATCAATTTTTAAACTTAATATTTGTGTTTTATTTTCCTCTGTTGCACATTAACAAGACACTTAACAGAGATTAAATACGCTTTTATTAAGTACACAAGCATCCAAATTCCATACCCCCAAGAAATTTACTGACAGCTAGGGAATACTTGAGTTATTTTGCCTTTAAGCATTTCAAAGAAGATTGATGATGGAACAGGAGCAATTGTAATATCTTCACTGATGAGTATCATGCTAGTGCATCACTGGGATGAGTAATGAAATGCCTATTCCATTCTCCACAGTGTGTAACTCTCTGATTCAGCATCTTCTCCCCTGGATGGCAGCTGATCTTATTCAAGTTCTACTTCTAAGGAAACACCACATTCAAGGTTCCCAGTCCTGCCCTGTCTTTAGAGAGCTGTCTGCAGCAAGGAACAGCAGACCTTGCGGATCGCCTATGCTCAGCTACACCCTAGTTTCCCAAGACCAGAAAACATATGGATCCTCTCTCCTCTTTTAAGAGGGAAAAGGGAAGGAATTCACCAGGCTACCTATTTGTCTCCCTATTCCCCTCCCCTTCTTCACAAACATGAATTTTATAACAGCAACCCTTTTCCATTTTATAAGAAAGCTTACATCCAGGGGAACCCCTTAACAGATCCCAAAACAAAGACCTTGCAATTATCCAAGAAAAAGCAGAAAAATATTCCTCAGTTTTGCATACTGATTGAAGACTTACATCAGTGTGCATAACATAGGCTGTTGTATTTTTTTAATCAACATTTCCCACCAGCTGCTATCCTTTGAAGTGATGCATATTTTGTATTATATATTGACTGTCTGCATTTTTCAATATGCGGACCTCCAATTTACATATTTTATAAGATCATAAGGTACATAAATACATATGGAAAGTGGCAAAGGGCCACAAGGACATCAGGTCCAGATCTTGCCTCATTAATCCTAGACAAATTCTGACATTCTGTCAGGTGATAGATAAATTCAATTTCCATCCAGCACCTCAAAGTTCAAGACTTCAATAACCCGCTCTAAAAATGGAGTTTTTAGCAATCACTGATGGCTAATAGTCAGGTGGTGAAAAATAGGGAACTCAGGATGAAAATGTAACAAATGCTTCAGACCCAAGAAAAGCATATTTAACTACTTCCTAACTGCTTTAGGAGTACTACAATCTTCAGTATGATTAAATCCTGATATTAATTGGTTTATTAATAAGGCATATTTTCTCCTTTTTTCCCTTAGCACCTAAAGTTTGTATTAGAGGAATACTACAACTCAGAGTTGTCAGACTTATACAATACTTTATTACACTAAGATCTTGTATTTGGAAGGGCAAGATGGCCATTAAACAACCCATGCTTAATAAGAAAGAGAATCATGAAGAGAAAAAAAAAAAGACCAAAATTTCATGTTTTTAATGGCCACGTTTAGCAGCTTTTTTTCTGAAGCTCTGAACAGCTCACAGTGCATTATGTACTAAAGCAGGTATGAGTGAACCACAGACACACGTCCTCAGAGAATTCCTTCTTAAGAAGTATAATGGCTGTTATTTTTACCTTTTAATCCCTAGTCTCTCTTTATTACAGCTAATCATCTCAACATATGCATTAAAAAGAGCTATGCAGGTACCATTAGAAATCAATTGCCATTCAAAGCTCAAGCGCTTCTTTCTACAGCGGTACCAGTGACCAAACACATGTTAATGTATTGTAAAACTTTGCAGTTTCTCCCCCTTTTGCATGTGTCAAATGCTGTATTCCCATATTCCACAGTATAGTCCTTAACTTTACCTACATGTGTTGTCATTATCAATTTGATATGCAACTGCACAGCAAGGGATTTTTTAACCAAGTTAGCTGTGCATAATGCTTATGATAAATCCTAATTTAGGGGGAATATATTCCCAGAAGACCCTTATTCTCCTCTTAAGGAAAAAGCGATTCCTCAAAAACAAGTACCAGAAAACATTAAAAGTTCACATATACCCCCTCAGACGTATGTTCACACACAAAAGAAAGGAATATTGTACAATCCACTTGGTGCAATATTGAAATTTAACTTGTGATCGTTAAAATGACATTTGGAAAAGAGGACACATTTCAAATCTTAATTGTAGTCTCATTCCTTCAGCTGCCATTGACAACCAGGCATGTACGTATTCCGTATTAGAAGCACATACTCAGTAACCTGTGCTATTTTCTGGATATTCTACAAACACCCACCTACAATAGAACGAGTCAACAGGGTGTGAGAGAGGAAAGAGCATCTCTAGAAAGGTATACTACAGCTTGTCGTATCAAGTTTTTTACCACTTGCAAAGAAGATCTGATTCTGACAAATGGTGCACTGCAGAAAGAAATCGTTCCAGGCGCATGAGGCCACGGGCAGCAGACGCAGAGCGAGGGAGCACGGGGTCGCTCCCCTGCACCGTTGCGGTTCCACTTCACGAGCTGCAGACACCAGCACTGATTTCTCCTTTGGTTTAGCGCACACAAATTTTGTGTCTTGAAATTCAGCAACGTAGCAGGTGATTCTATTTGTATGTGTCAATGCCACTATCCATTTTATATGCGACTGCACAGCAAGACAAATTCTGTAGGGCCACGTAACTAGCCCCTCTGCTCTGCGCCTCCCCAAAGGGAGCCTTCAGAGGTGCTCACCCTCGAGGCGCAGAGGGACCACAGGCGTCTCACCCGCAGGCACTCAGCTGGCCAGCTGCCCGAGCAAAACATGTCTTAACTACCACAACCCCCCCCCCCCAAAAAAAAAACAGCTCTTCCAATCCGTCTTGAACCTGAATTAAAAGTATTTTGATTTGTTTTAATTTTAAATTAATAGGAAAATGCTATCGTTTTAAAGGGAAGTCCACTAAAAGTTTTAGAATGCTGTAATAACTTACAAGAATGAGCCTTATTCTATTTCAGCTACTCCGGACCTCTCAGGCTCTTTGAAATGAATGCCTTGAATCCAGCTTTCCTAGAAAAATCATTCCCGTGCAAGCTCACAAACCAACCCTTAAAGTGGATAATTACAGTCTGCCTACTTAAAGGTTCCCCTAAGAGTAGTTTATTTTTCCTTTCTTGTCCTACACAGTATTAACATTAATAATATTCAGTGCCAAGCAGTGAGAAGTTTTAAATTTGGCCATTTATTATACATAATTGTTGTAGTGTTGTTACGCACTATTAAACAGTTGCCTGCAGGTGGCTGCATTTCAATGGGGAAAAAAAAACATACTGTGTAAAACAAAATTCTGTCCCTAGACATATATTTCTGATTTCCAATAAAAAGAATAAATCAATGCAAACATTTTAAATTTACAGTAGCAGATAATTAGTCCCTTGTGTGTAAAACAGTTTTGAAGTTCTCTAGATCTTTCTTCATGAAAGAATAGAGAGCTTAAAGCACTACAATTCCTCAGAGCTGAAGTTTTAAAAACTTCTCACACCTTGAATAGCATAGTGGGAGGGCCACCACTGCTAATAAGGGCATTTTATTATTATTAAGAAATTAGGGTTAATTTAGACCTAGGTTTATTCATACCTAGGATTCTGATATGCTTCTGTTAGGCCACAGGCTTAAAAGTCTTTAAGATTAATATATCAATATTAAAAATGGATTAACTTTCAATTATGGCCTGTCCTTGAAATTTTATTTTCCTTTATAATTAATGTATTAATTTCCTGTATAATTAATGTATACTACGAGTACAAGAAAGTCAAAATGCCTCTTATTCTAACCTGCGTAGATGTAAAGTCAGCAAAAGGGTTTTTAAAAGTAACACTTTAAAAATTCATTAAGCCTCAGCTCTATTCCCATTAAACTAAGTGAAGAATTTGCACTGATTTTGAGAGATTCAGAACAGAGCCCAATATTTTCTTGCATGGCATTTTTCGTAGTTGATATTTCAGTCTGCTTTACTAATCGCCAAGAACAGAGCTAGAAAGCGGGCAGCACCGTAGCCATACAGGCAGTAATAACCTATCAGCCACTCGCTGGCCAAAATGTTTGTCTCCCTATGCAGACTTCTGTATTTCACAACTGCGTACTACAGAAGCCTCCCACATTGCCGGAGCACCACAGTTACCAGGAGACATCTGGGTTAGTTTCTGCCGCCCCCACAGACCGAATCCCTGTGTGAATTTGGGCAAGGCCTGCAGGACCTGGCTGTGCTCTTGAAGATAAGCTTCCCACTGAGGCTAGCGCAGCTTCACTGACATAACGCTAACGTTAAAAAAAAAAAAAAAAAAAAGTCAGATTTGTAATGTCTGCCTTTACTCAGTATTCTAGGCTGCTGGATATTCCACATCTACTATCAACATCAGTTCTTCTGGGATGGAGAGGCTTCTTTACAGTACATCTATGGAGCACACATCGCAATGGGGCTCTCAGTTTGAATCCAGTAATGATTTCTAGACATTAGTGGATATACCAAACCACACACTCTTAAGGGAATGCTCCAGAGTTCGTAAAGTGAAGGTTGCTCTGCAGCTGAAAGGACCGGTGGATTGCAGATTCAAGTCTGACAGGCAGATAGACTTTTGAATTTGTGCAGATAAGAAGATGACATATCCTTACTTTTAAAAGAAGCCCATCTATGTACATTAAAAAAGTTCACTCAACATTTAATTAATTAATTAACATTAATTAAACAATTAAGGAAGAATACTGAGAAACAAAGTGCTAGCTAGGTTACTAATTTCATCTCCTTATTTACTTTTAAGTATTTTTCAGCAAAACCAATTTCATAAATAAAAAAAAAAAGCAACTAATTTTACAGTAATAACCACATGCATCAGCCCATTACAAGCAAACCCAATAGAGAACATCTTGCCCTTGTTCAGAACAGAACATTGCACAAAACACAACACAGATATAAGGCTATGCATATATTATTTAAGAGTTCATGTTCCACCACAGAACATAATTCTCTATCCATGCCTACCAGTTCCCTCTCTCTCTGACCAGGGCAAGAGCTAATGCCCAAAGTTCCTATAAGGAACAGTTAGATAATAGCAAAAGCATAACATGCTGCTTGTTGTTGTTTCATTCATGCAAACTCGGAATACAGCAACTAACAGCAACTAATAAATTTATTGACATCTTTTAGAACATAAATATCAAACATTGACACCTGATACTGTCTTGGAAAATGGAACAAATAAGCTGTATGAAGTAATTAAGGCCAGCTGGGACCTTTAATTCTCATTGATTTTAAAAACAAAAAGTGTCATTCTTCTCAAAAGAGAAGAAACTTTTTGTTATTCTGACTATGAGAATTCTTTTAGCTTCTGTTTGAAATACAACCCTTTGAAATAGGTGAAAGAGATTTGTCTAAACTTTGCTTAATACTTCTCAGCAACGGATGGTCCCTTCTGGTCTTAATAGGTGGTTCTGTGTGTTTTATTATCTTTACTGTTAAAAAACGTGTTCCATTTCAAGTTTGGATTTGGATCACTCCAACTGGCCATCAATAGTTCTCTTTATGGTTTTGCTGCTGGCCTGAAAACTCCCATTATCAAATTTCTACTGCCATGTTGTAGTCCGGTCACCCCAGAGCCTTCTTTCTGATGAACAGTATCAATCAAGCTCCTGGAGTATGCTTGAAGACTGATGCATGTTTCTTATCATGTTTGTGGTTCTTGCTTCAAGCCCACTACCTATTTTCCCATATCCATCTTGTTTCGTAAAACTAAGTATGTACCTAGCATTCCAGAAGCAACAAGACTGAAACCAAATACAAAGATAATACAGCCTATTTTCTCCTTGGTATTGGGCCTGTTTACACAGACAATGCATTAGCCCTTTCAACATAACTTTGAGCAAATTATCACGATAGGCCCCCCTCATATTTAGCTGGATCGAAGTACATTTCTGCTGTATTCACTCTGCCCAGCACAGTGGCCAGAACCGCATCCAGCTCGACAGAAACGTGCAAACTGGGTTTTAGCAAAGGTGCGCTAAAGGCAAGCGTAGGGCGGTGCAGAAGAGGCAGACGGGTTCCAGGCCCGCGAGCGGAGCCCGGGCCTGGCGCTCTCCGCGGATGCTCTGCTCCATCCAACGCCGTAATGAGGCTTTACACGGCATTAGGGTTTGCAGCCGCCTGGCGCGGACAGCAAGCGCTAGTGGTTGAGCTAATCTGACACCTCTGCGTCTAATTCCTGCGCGTAACGACAGCGCAGGACATGAAAATTAAGCAGACGAGCGCCGTCTCGACACCTCCCTCCCGGCGCGCAGGGGCCCGCGGTGACCAAGCTGTCAAGCCAAAGAGCGGGGGCCGCAGCGGGCGAGGGGGCGCGACGCCTGCGCGCACCGCTCACCGCGGCGCTCCGAGCAGCGCAGCGCCCGC